>NW_027316056.1:37076553-37098404 GCF_026437365.1 Eucyclogobius newberryi | reverse complement strand
TTCTGCTTCTGCTCGTCTTCTGCTCGTCTTCCTCTCGTCTTCTTCTCGTCTTCTTCTCGTCTTCTGCTCGTCTTCTGCTTCTGCTCGTCTTCTGCTCGTCTTCTTCTCGTTTTCTTCTCGTCTTCTTCTCGTCTTCTTCTCGTCTTCTTCTCGTTTTCTTCCCGTCTTCTTCCCGTCTTCTTCTCGTCTTCTTCCCGTCTTCTACCCGTCTTTTTCTCGTCTTCTACCCGTCTTCTTCCCGTCTTCTTCTCGTCCTCTTCTCGTCCTCTTCTCGTCCTCTTCTCGTCTTCTGCTCGTCCTCTTCTCGTCCTCTTCTCGTCTTCTGCTCGTCTTCTGCTTCTGCTCGTCTTCTGCTCGTTTTCTTCTCGTCTTCTGCTCGTCTTCTGCTCGTCTTCTGCTCGTCTTCTGCTCGTCTTCTTCTCGTCCTCTTCTCGTCTTCTGCTCGTCTTCTTCTCGTCCTCTTCTCGTCCTCTTCTCGTCTTCTGCTTGTCTTCTGCTCGTCTTCTGCTTCTGCTCGTCTTCTGCTCGTCTTCCTCTCGTCTTCTTCTCGTCTTCTTCTCGTCTTCTGCTCGTCTTCTGCTTCTGCTCGTCTTCTGCTCGTCTTCTTCTCGTTTTCTTCTCGTCTTCTTCTCGTCTTCTTCTCGTCTTCTTCTCGTTTTCTTCCCGTCTTCTTCCCGTCTTCTTCTCGTCTTCTTCCCGTCTTCTACCCGTCTTTTTCTCGTCTTCTACCCGTCTTCTTCCCGTCTTCTTCTCGTCCTCTTCTCGTCCTCTTCTCGTCCTCTTCTCGTCTTCTGCTCGTCCTCTTCTCGTCCTCTTCTCGTCTTCTGCTCGTCTTCTGCTTCTGCTCGTCTTCTGCTCGTCTTCTTCTCGTCTTCTTCTCGTCTTCTTCTCGTCTTCTGCTCGTCTTCTGCTTCTGCTCGTCTTCTGCTCGTCTTCTTCTCGTCTTCTTCTCGTCTTCTTCTCGTCTTCTTCTCGTCTTCTTCCCGTCTTCTTCCCGTCTTCTTCTCGTCTTCTTCCCGTCTTCTTCCCGTCTTCTTCTCGTCTTCTTCCCGTCTTCTTCCCGTCTTCTTCCCGTCTTCTTCCCGTCTTCTTCCCGTCCTCTTCTCGTCCTCTTCTCGTCCTCTTCTCGTCCTCTTCTCGTCCTCTTCTCGTCTTCTGCTCGTCTTCTGCTCGTCTTCTTCTAGTCTTCTTCTCGTCTTCTTCCCGTCTTCTTCCCGTCTTCTTCCCGTCTTCTGCTCGTCTTCTGCTCGTCTTCTGCTCGTCCTCTGCTAGTCTTCTGCTCGTCTTCTGCTCGTCTTCTGCTCGTCTTCTGCTCGTCTTCTGCTCGTCTTCTGCTCGTCTTCTTCTCGTCTTCTGCTCGTCTTCTGCTCGTCTTCTTCTCGTCCTCTTCTCGTCCTCTGCTCGTTCTCTTCTCGTCTTCTTCTCGTCTTCTTCTCGTCCTCTTCTCGTCTTCTTCTCGTCCTCTTCTCGTCCTCTTCTCGTCCTCTTCTCCTTCTCGTCTTCTGATAGTCTTCTGCTCGTTTTCTTCTCGTCTTCTGCTCGTCTTCTGCTCGTCTTCTGCTCGTCTTCTGCTCGTCTTCTTCTCGTTTTCTTCTCGTTTTCTTCTCGTTTTCTTCTCGTCCTCTTCTCGTCCTCTTCTCGTCCTCTTCTCGTCCTCTTCTCGTCCTCTTCTCGTCCTCTTCTCGTCCTCTGCTCGTCTTCTGCTCGTCTTCTGCTCGTCTTCTTCTCGTCTTCTTCTCGTCTTCTTCTCGTCTTCTGCTCGTCTTCTGCTCGTCTTCTTCTCGTTTTCTTCTCGTCTTCTTCTCGTCTTCTTCTCGTTTTCTTCCCGTCTTCTTCCCGTCTTCTTCTCGTCTTCTTCCCGTCTTCTACCCGTCTTTTTCTCGTCTTCTACCCGTCTTCTTCCCGTCTTCTTCTCGTCCTGTTCTCGTCCTCTTCTCGTCCTCTTCTCGTCTTCTGCTCGTCTTCTGCTTCTGCTCGTCTTCTTCTCGTCCTCTTCTCGTCTTCTTCTCTTCTTCTTCTCGTCCTCTTCTCGTCCTCTTCTCGTCCTCTTCTCGTCTTCTGCTCGTCTTCTGCTCGTCTTCTTCTCGTCTTCTGCTTCTGCTCGTCTTCTTCTCGTCCTCTTCTCGTTTTCTTCTCGTCCTCTTCTCGTCCTCTTCTCGTCTTATTCTCGTCCTCTTCTCGTCCTCTTCTCGTCCTCTTCTCGTCTTCTTCTCGTCTTCTTCCCGTCTTCTTCTCGTCTTATTCTCGTCTTCTTCTCGTCTTCTACCCGTCCTCTTCCCGTCCTCTTCCCGTCCTCTTCCCGTCCTCTTCTCGTCTTCTTCTCGTCTTCTTCCCGTCTTCTTCTCGTCTTCTTCTCGTCTTCTACCCGTCTTCTTCCCGTCCTCTTCCCGTCCTCTTCTCGTCCTCTTCTCGTCTTCTGCTCGTCTTCTGCTCGTCTTCTTCTCGTCCTCTTCTCGTCCTCTTCTCGTCCTCTTCTCGTCTTCTGCTCGTCTTCTGCTTCTGCTCGTCTTCTTCTTGTCTTCTTCTTGTCCTCTTCTCGTCTTCTTCTCTTCTTCTTCTCTCCCTCTTCTCGTCCTCTTCTCGTCCTCTTCTCGTCCTCTTCTCGTCTTCTGCTCGTCTTCTTCTCGTCTTCTGCTCGTCTTCTTCTCGTCTTCTGCTTCTGCTCGTCTTCTTCTCGTCCTCTTCTCGTCCTCTTCTCGTCCTCTTCTCGTCCTCTGCTCGTCCTCTGCTCGTCTTCTGCTCGTCTTCTTCCCGTCTTCTTCCCGTCTTCTGCTCGTCTTCTTCTTGTCTTCTTCTCGTCCTCTTCTCGTCCTCTGCTCGTCTTCTTCTCGTCTTCTGCTCGTCTTCTGCTCGTCTTCTGCTCGTCTTCTGCTCGTCTTCTGCTCGTCTTCAGCTCGTCTTCTGCTTGTCTTCTGCTTGTCTTCTTCTTGTCTTCTGCTAGTCTTCTTCTCGTCCTCTTCTCGTCCTCTGCTCGTCTTCTGCTCGTCTTCTGCTCGTCTTCTGCTCGTCTTCTGCTCGTCTTCTTCTCGTCTTCTGCTCCTCTTCTGCTCGTCTTCTTCTCGTTTTCTTCTCGTCTTCTGCTCGTCTTCTGCTCGTCTTCTGCTCGTCTTCTGCTCGTCTTCCTCTCGTCTTCTTCTCGTCTTCTTCTCTGCCTGCTGTGCTGTGTGGACTCACTCTGGAGCGTCTGAGCTAACTTTAGCTCAAGGTGTTATCGTCTCTCGTAGGTGGCCGTCCATCAACTTCTCCTGACTGGACGTCGATGCATTCTTTCCCTTCATTGCTTTTTACGGCTGTGACGTCCCTCAATGAGTTTTTGTGGACTCAGTGCTGAAAATAGCAGCGAGGATATTACTCCTCACAGAACGGCCTGGGCCACCCGGGAATTGATCCCAGGACCTCTTTTCTGTGAAGCGAGAGCGCTAACCTCCACCGCGCTGTCTTGCATGAAATGCTTTGAGTCGACGGCTCACTAGAGAATATTTAGCCAAATTTTGAGCCTAATTTGACTTTCCACGAGTTTTTCACACAGTGACACGAGTAGCACTTTTCATGAGTAATTATTTGTAGTGGGACTCCTTGTGTCTGTGGGTGCAATTCTGTTACCATAGTTACCACGAGCTCCAACACTGCAACTTTAAGAATCCAACTTACTTCATATCGGCTGCTTCGAAGTGACAACAGATTAAACAATATTCATAGGGACTTGGTAATGTCCCAGCATCCCGTGTCCTTAGACAAATGTCCCAGCATCCCGTGTCCTTAGACAAATGTCCCAGCATCCCGTGTCCTTAGACAAATGTCCCAGCATCCCATGTCCTTAGACAAATGTCCCAGCATCCTGTGTCCTTAGACAAATGTCCCAGCATCCCATGTCCTTAGACAAATGTCCCAGCATCCTGTGTCCTTAGACAAATGTCCCAGCATCCCGTGTCCTTAGACAAATGTCCCAGCATCCCATGTCCTTAGACAAATGTCCCAGCATCCTGTGTCCTTAGACAAATGTCCCAGCATCCTGTGTCCTTAGACAAATGTCCCAGCATCCCGTGTCCTTAGACAAATGTCCCAGCATCCCGTGTTCTTAGACAAATGTCCCAGCATCCCATGTCCTTAGACAAATGTCCCAGCATCCCGTGTCCTTAGACAAATGTCCCAGCATCCCGTGTCCTTGGACAAATGTCCCAGCATCCCGTGTCCTTGGACAAATGTCCCAGCATCCCGTGTCCTTAGACACATGTCCCAGCATCCCGTGTCTTTAGACAAATGTCCCAGCATCCCGTGTCCTTAGACAAATGTCCCAGCATCCCGTGTCCTTAGACAAATGTCCCAGCATCCTGTGTCCTTAGACAAATGTCCCAGCATCCCTTGTCCTTAGACAAATGTCCCTGCATCCCGTGTCCTTAGACAAATGTCCCAGCATCCCGTGTCCTTAGACAAATGTCCCAGCATCCCTTGTCCTTAGACAAATGTCCCTGCATCCCGTGTCCTTAGACAAATGTCCCAGCATCCTGTGTCCTTAGACAAATGTCCCAGCATCCCTTGTCCTTAGACAAATGTCCCTGCATCCCGTGTCCTTAGACAAATGTCCCAGCATCCCGTGTCCTTAGACCCTCCTTCTCGGCCAGGAAAAACTACAAAACCTCTTAGAAATTAGAAACCTGGAGGAGTTCCACTTGAAGGAGAGATCTGACTCTCTCAGACGGACAGGAGGACGCTCTTCAGTTTGCAGGGAGTGGAAGAAGAAGAAGAAGAAGAAGAAGAAAAAGAAAAAGATGCAAACCTCAATCAAGACTACAATGAAATGAAATATGAAATATTGTTGATAGGAATTCAAAAGCAGAGGATTGCAGAGCATTATGTTTACAATTGTCACTTGCAATCCACATTTCCACAGACGACCAGAAGAGCCGGCACTTGATATGGTAAAGGCTCTTAAACTGTAGATCATCATCATCATCATCGCTACAGCGACCGTATCCGACTCCACCAGAGGGGAAAAAGTGAGATATGTACAAATGTAATGTCTAGATAAAATATGAAGGAGCGCTGCAAAGGTGAGGACAAATCGTATATGGGGCGAAAGTAAGAATAAATGCTACAAATACACAACGGTCTGTGGTAAAGACAGACTTCTTGCAGATTCGTCCTCGCACCAGGACCAGAGTCAGTCAGTCTGCACCTGCCGTTAGCATTTTGCTCTGGGCGCACTGTCAGTTGTGTTCAGAAGTAAAAGCATATTCAAATACGTCAAAGATCAATACTGCCTGCCCTTACTTCAAAGGACGCTCTGATGTCACAGGTGGTCCGTGTCGGTGCAAAGTCTTGTGGGAAATGTATTTCTCTTAGTTCTGCCTGGAGCTGCCATATGCCAGAGCCGAGCGTGCAGAGGGACATTCTTTATCGAGGGGCTCTCCATCCGTCTGCGGCTCAGCGAGGTCTGAACAGAAGGAAGCGTCTCGCTGTGTGAACTCAGAACAGATGTGCCGTGTGTTTAAGCTGTGGCGAGTGCCAAAGAGCGCGCGTGTTTGCAGAGATCCCGGCGCATCAACTTACAAACTCCATCAAACTCCAGGGACACTACAGACGAAACACCATGGCAAGTCAGACATGAGAATTTTGCAAAATTGAAGTGAAAATAATGAATTTCTGTCATTCATCAATTTAGTTTAGTCCTAAAACCTTTTTTTTATATATATATATATATATATATATATATATATATATATATATTAAGAGCTGCTTTTACAGAATTATGTACTGGGCAAAACCAGTTGAAGTCTCCTGCATGAAAAAATAGGCTAAAGGGTCTGGACCAAGACCAACTCTTCAGGGGGGAGTATTTGGTCCGGAACAAACACAGAAAACATGCACTGCAGGACCGGGGTGTGGCTCTGTTCATTCAGGGTGTGGCTCTGTTCATTCAGGGTGTGGCTCTGTTCATTCAGGGTGTGGCTCTGTTCATTCAGGGTGCGGCTCTGTTCATTCAGGGTGTGGATCTGTTCAGTCTCGACCTACCCTGCTGGTGTTAGAGTCCGGACTAAACATGGACCGGCCTCCTGCTGATGCCCAGAGTCAGGACTAAACATGGGTCAGCCTCCTGCTGGTGCCAGAGTCAGGACTAAACATGTGATTGTGATTTTAATGCATTTTTCCTTTTGTGTGAAGAACGTTGAATTGCCTTGTGCATGAATTGTGCTCCACAAATAAACTTGCCTGGCCTTGTTAGTACCGTAGTACAATCTCTAGGTCACAAACACACACTGTTTTGTCGTCCTCAGAAGACGTGAGCCCCTCAGGAGGCCCCATGAGCAGGTTGTTGGCCTGTGGCCCCCTCAGTCTCTCACACTCCCCTTCAGTGGACTGTGTATGAGCTTCAGTGTGGCTCTCATAAGTGAAATCTTTGTACTGCTCTTGTTCAACACCACTCTGATGTTCTGGCCCCGGGGCTTAGCAGCGTACAAGAGTTTGTTCACAAGCCCGCTGCCCTCCCCGCGCTCCTCGTGTACCTGTCCTGTTTACTAAAAGCACAGGAATGCGTTTGGAAAAGTCGATTCTTTCGGCGAGTTCAGCCGCGTCCGTGTACGAGCTACAGTGTCACGGATTCTGCCCTCATAGAGTATAAAGCCACCTGAGGACATGGTAACACAGCCCTATTCGGACGGGATCAGCCCTCTTTTTCGATTTTCAGAGCTTATAACCCCAGATGTACGATCACGTTGTCATGGCAACCAAGGATCACTTTGGAAAGGTTTGAATTAAGAGGCTATGGATGTCGTTCTGATCACAACAACATAAAAAAACGACTTTTGGTGCTACAAAACAGGAACAAAATGCTAACTTACCTAAATTGTTGAAAATAGAAGAAATGCTAGCAATATGGATGAATGAAAAGATGAATTTAGTCTTAAGATCATTTCAATATTACAATGAACAAATCCCACATGAATAGGCCTAAAATTGCTCCAAAACACCTTGGAATTAGAGCAGATTATGATAATTAAGGTGTAATTATAAGCAATTAGATTACTATCCAGTTATTGATCTTTATTTATAGCTATATATTTAATGTTCTGTTAAAACAATAGCAATATCCAAGGAGCGAGAAATGGAAATTCGGAAAAATGCATGAATCCTCAGGTTGAAGCGACTGAACGGTGATGCGAGCGAGAGCGTTCCAGACCCTGAGGATCGTCCCTGCTCCCGGCTCCACGCTGCTGTCTGATTCCACTCGGTTTGAATCAGTGCCATGAAACCAAACATCATTCTGAGTTTCTCCAGACGGCTCAGGACTTGGGTAGAAAGTGCTGCGCTCACAGTAACCTATAATACATCTATGATACACCTATAATACACCTATAATACATCTATGATACACCTATGATACACCTATAATACACCTATGATACACCTATAATACACCTATAATACATCTATGATACACCTATGATACACCTATAATACACCTATGATACACCTATGATACACCTATAATACACCTATGATACACCTATGATACACCTATGATACACCTATAATACACCTATAATACATCTATGATACACCTATGATACACCTATAATACACCTATGATACACCTATGATACACCTATAATACACCTATGATACACCTATGATACACCTATAATACACCTATAATACATCTATGATACACCTATGATACACCTATAATACACCTATGATACACCTATGATACACCTATAATACACTTATGATACAGCTATGATACAGCTATGATACACCTATAATACACCTATGATACATCTATGATACACCTATGATACACCTATAATACACCTATGATACACCTATGATACACCTATAATACACTTATGATACAGCTATGATACAGCTATGATACACCTATAATACACCTATGATACACCTATGATACACCTATGATACACCTATAATACACCTATGATACACCTATGATACACCTATAATACACTTATGATACAGCTATGATACAGCTATGATACACCTATAATACACCTATGATACACCTATGATACACCTATAATACACCTATGATACACCTATAATACACCTATGATACACCTATGATACACCTATAATACACTTATGATACAGCTATGATACAGCTATGATACACCTATAATACACCTATGATACACCTATGATACAGCTATGATACAGCTATGATACACCTATGATACACCTATAATACACTTATGATACAGCTATGATACAGCTATGATACACCTATAATACACCTATGATACACCTATGATACACCTATAATACACTTATGATACAGCTATGATACACCTATAATACACCTATGATACAGCTATGATACAGCTATGATACACCTATAATACACCTATGATACAGCTATAATACACTTATGATACAGCTATGATACAGCTATGATACATCTATGAAACACCTATGATACAGCTATGATACACCTATGATACACCTATGATACAGCTATAATACACCTATGATACAGCTATGATACATCTATAATACACCTATAATACACCTATGATACACCTATGATACAACATTGTAGCGCTTTACTATTTACCACTTTAAAGGTGTGTCATTGTTTGGTGGAGCTGTGCCTCTCTCTTTTACACAAAATGTTCCACGGTGTCATTTTGCCAGAATCTCCACGGAAACAGCTTCATTTGCTTCATCTTTACAAACATCTCTCCACCATATGGAATCTCTCTGACCATAAAACCTGCCTGTGTGTTAGCCAAGCACACTGTGAATACCTACTTATGTTGTTGTTGTTGTTGTTGTTGTTGTTGTTTTATGGCGGTTGGCATCCGAGTGTTGCATTACCGCCAGACTTTATTCCCCAGACTTTGTCGTAGTCCTAAAAGTTGTTCTTCCAGTGCTTTGATCTCCAGTGCTTTGACAAAGCCCAAGAGGTCATGAGATGCCTTTGTCATTGTCTGAGGACTACGAAAAGTCTGAGGAATAAAGTCTGGCGGTAATGCAACAATTGGATGCCAACCGCCATAAAACAACAACAACAACAACATTGTATCCTATAGAAGTTCTTCCTCCCCTCAGACTTTGTCGTAGTCCTTAGAAATTCTTATTCCATTGCTTTGGAAGTACAAAGCCCATGAGGTCATGGGACGTCTTTGTCGTTTTATCCTTTAGAAGTCCTTCTTCCATCACTTTGGCGTTTCTAGGCCCATGAAGTCCAAGCGCGTTAGAACATCCTCTTGCTCCTCATCCTCGGCTCAGTCTCCAACACCCCCCACCTCTATAAACGTTTACCCAGCCCTGTGCTACATAAGTAAGCAACCACAGCCTGACACAAACCCTGTGACTGGATCGCCAGAACGTTCCGCAGATTGAACTCCCGCCCATTATTCCGAAACCACAAGGCCAACCCGGCCCTTTCCCTATCATAAGCCTCACAGCAAATCAGCACATGCTCGACAGTCTCTGGCACCCGACAGTGACCACACAGACCGGTCGGATGTTTGCCTATCCTACTCAGTGACCAATTGAGTCCAGTATGGCCAATCCTCATGCGGGCGAAGGCCCTTTCCTCCCACGCGTTCCTGCCCATAGACCCGCAAGGACCCACACTACCCTGTATGTGATAGAGATGCCGTCCAGTAACACAGTGGCTCTAAAATTCCTGCCAAAGGCCGACCACATGACTCTTGATAACAGGCTTGATTTCAGATTTGCTTAACTCAACCGCCACATCAATTGATGGCCGCCTAAGGGAACGTTTAGCCAGTGTATCAGCCATTTCGTTACCATCCACCCCCACATGCGCAGGGACCCAAATGAAGGAAACCCTCACATCCTTCCTGGACAGGGAGAGCATCAGACAGAAGATGCCATTCAACACATCCTGTCTGCAATCCGATTTCCCAGATTTAATGTTTTGCAATGCAGAAAGGCTGTCAGAGGCCACCACAATGCCGCAACACTGCAAAGCAGATTCCGCCCATTCCAATGCCAACCGTATAGCTATGAGTTCCGAAGTGAAAACAGAAAGGCGATCTGTCAACCTCTTCTTGACCGCCAGCCCCAGGTCAGGCACAAAATAAGCGGCGCCAGTACGCCCACTCTCAGGATCCCTAGACCCGTCGGTATAAATAAACACATCACCTGAGTGCTTATCGATGAGCGCTTGAACGGCAAACTGCGGTGCCCTCCCAGCGACTCCTCTAAGCTTGCCATGCAAGCTAACATCAACAGTTATCGAAAACCAGGTCCATTTTACAACCCTTTATGACTCTAAACAACCCTTTCTGACTCTAAACAACCCTTTATGACTCTAAACAACCCTTTATGCTCTGACTCTAAAACAATATTGCGTTACCTTTAATGCGCGTCTCTCCCTATGGAACAATGTGAATTGTTTTACTGGAGACGGGCCCCAGAGCGCTGCCGTCGCACGCTAATCCTCAGGACAAAGTGCCATTTGTTGACGGTCCCTAAGAGAAAGGCGATCTCCTGACATAAGTATTGTCGGCAAAGCATTTTACCGTTTTTAATCGGTCTTTATTGATTTATTTGACAGGGACGATGTAAATGTGCCTGGATTACAACTACAAAGGCAGATGAAAAAAACAGAACGACATCAGGACAACGTGTTGCGTTGCTCAAAGGTCTGACCACCACGAGAAACTAACTAACGGTATCGGGGGTCTATTGCCCTCTACTGGCAGTCGGTGGAAGCGGACCAGGCGTAAACAGCTGTAGCAACATGGCGTTAACAGTTAGACACGTATCATTTTACTGCTAAATAAAGACTAGAACTGAGACATCAGTTTAACATACAAGACTTTTCAGAGCTGCGTTTTCCCCGGGTCGACGCCCGGAGTGCTCCGAGGTTGGTGTAAGACCCTAAAGGGCCCTCGTACTTTCTAAACCCATGGTAACCTGCCCTTTTATTGCTGTGATGCGATTCTCCTCGTGTCTTTTGTCTTGTTTAACACACTAAACGCAGACTGTGCGCAGGCCTTTCCTAGTTTATAATGCAGAACAGAAATATATGAATAAAAAGATACGTTTCATAACGTCTAGAGCCATTTGGGCACGATATGATGATGAGTTTGATGCTTTTAATTTAGTTCTGGGTCTGGTCTGGGTCTGGGTTCGGGTCTGGGTTTGGGTCTGGGTTCGAGTCTGGGTTTGGGTCTGGGTTCGGGTCTGGGTTCGAGTCTGGGTTTGGGTCTGGGTTCGGGCCTGGGTCTGGTTTTGGGTTCGGGTCTGGGTTCGGGCCTGGGTCTGGTTTTGGGTTCGGGCCTGGGTTTGGGCCTGAGTTCGGGCCTGGGTCTGGTTTTGGGTTCGGGTCTGGGTTCGGGTCTGGGTTCGGGTCTGGGTTCGGGTTCGGGTCTGGGTTCGGGTTCGGGTCTGCGACCACAGCCCTGGCAAAGCTCACGCGTGCTCCTCATAATGAAACTCCAAACTGGAACATTGTAACTAAACTCAGGATAAAAAGGATAAAAAGTCGCTCTGGTTTAATATGAACACAAAGATTGTCTAGTGAAACCAGAGCTTGGATTTGCTTATTGATTCTTTCTCCGCGATAACACTTTAGCGTTAGCATCGTTCAGCTCGTCGCTGCGTGAACAGAACCCGACAGTTTGTAAAATTAAAAAATCAGGAGGTGCATTAGACGCACAAAGAGAGAAATGGCTTTTATCCTCCGACAGAAGCAGGTGCAGATTAAGCTCGACCCGAGAACAGTTTATGTGCAAATGAGGACTAATAAAAGACACAAAACACACACTGTAAAACACACACTGTAAAACACACACTGTAAAACACACACTGTAAAACACACACTGTAAAACACACACTGTAATACACACACTGTAAAACACACACTGTAAAACACACACTGTAATACACACACTGTAAAACACACACTGTGAAACACACACTGTAAAACACACACTGTAATACACACACTGTAAAACACACACTGTGAAACACACACTGTAAAACACACACTGTAAAACACACACTGTAATACACACACTGTAATACACACACTGTAAAACACACACTGTAAAACACACACTGTAATACACACACTGTAATACACACACTGTAAAACACACACTGTAATACACACACTGTAAAACACACACTGTAATACACACACTGTAAAACACACACTGTAATACACACACTGTAAAACACACACTGTGAAACACACACTGTAAAACACACACTGTAATACACACACTGTAAAACACACACTGTGAAACACACACTGTAAAACACACACTGTAAAACACACACTGTAATACACACACTGTAATACACACACTGTAATACACACACTGTAAAACACACACTGTAAAACACACACTGTAATACACACACTGTAATACACACACTGTAAAACACACACTGTAATACACACACTGTAATACACACACTGTAAAACACACACTGTAAAACACACACTGTAATACACACACTGTAAAACACACACTGTAATACACACACTGTAATACACACACTGTAAAACACACACTGTAAAACACACACTGTAATACACACACTGTAATACACCCACTCTAATACACACACTTTAATACACACACTGTAATACACACACTGTAAAACACACAGTGTAATACACACACTGTAATACACACACTGTAAAACACACACTGTAATACACACACTGTAATACACACACTGTAAAACACACACTGTAATACACACACTGTAATACACACACTGTAATACACACACTGTAATACACACACTGTAATACACACACTGTAAAACACACACTGTAAAACACACACTGTAAAACACACACTGTAATACACACACTGTAAAACACACACTGTAATACACACACTGTAAAACACACACTGTGAAACACACACTGTAATACACACACTGTAATACACACACTGTAATACACACACTGTAAAACACACACTGTAATACACACACTGTAATACACACACTGTAAAACACACACTGTAATACACACACTGTAATACACACACTGTAAAACACACAGTGTAATACACACACTGTAATACACACACTGTAAAACACACACTGTAAAACACACAGTGTAAAACACACACTGTAATACACACACTGTAATACACACACTGTAAAACACACACTGTAATACACACACTGTAAAACACACACTGTAATACACACACTGTAATACACACACTGTAAAACACACACTGTAATACACACACTGTAAAACACACACTGTAATACACACACTGTAATACACACACTGTAAAACACACAGTGTAATACACACACTGTAATACACACACTGTAAAACACACACTGTAAAACACACACTGTAAAACACACACTGTAAAACACACACTGTAAAACACACACCGTGACGTCGGGCTGTGCGTCCATTGTGCCCCGAGTCTTGGGTGTAATGAAAAGCGTTATATTTATCGGTGGTTTATCTCCGTAACGTACGAGGAAGAGTCGGGTTTAACGTTTAAAAAGCATGAAGCGCTTGAGGTGTAAAAAGAGACTTCGTGACACTGAACGCCGCCAGGACACGACACTTGGAGAAAGTGTGGCACCAGGAGGCATTACTGCAGGAGAAAGTGTGGCACCAGGAGGCATTACTGCAGGGGAAAGTGTGGCACCAGGAGGCATTACTGCAGGAGAAAGTGTGGCACCAGGAGGCATTACTGCAGGAGAAAGTGTGGCACCAGGAGGCATTACTGCAGGGGAAAGTGTGGCACCAGGAGGCATTACTGCAGGAGAAAGTGTGGCACCAGGAGGCATTACTGCAGGGGAAAGTGTGGCACCAGGAGGCATTACTGCAGGAGAAAGTGTGGCACCAGGAGGCATTACTGCAGGAGAAAGTGTGGCACCAGGAGGCATTACTGCAGGGGAAAGTGTGGCACCAGGAGGCATTACTGTTGGAGAAAGTGTGGCACCAGGAGGCATTACTGCAGGAGAAAGTGTGGCACCAGGAGGCATTACTGCAGGAGAAAGTGTGGCACCAGGAGGCATTACTGCAGGAGAAAGTGTGGCACCAGGAGGCATTACTGCAGGGGAAAGTGTGGCACCAGGAGGCATTACTGCAGGAGAAAGTGTGGCACCAGGAGGCATTACTGCAGGAGAAAGTGTGGCACCAGGAGGCATTACTGCAGGGGAAAGTGTGGCACCAGGAGGCATTACTGCAGGAGAAAGTGTGGCACCAGGAGGCATTACTGCAGGGGAAAGTGTGGCACCAGGAGGCATTACTGCAGGAGAAAGTGTGGCACCAGGAGGCATTACTGCAGGAGAAAGTGTGGCACCAGGAGGCATTACTGCAGGGGAAAGTGTGGCACCAGGAGGCATTACTGTTGGAGAAAGTGTGGCACCAGGAGGCATTACTGCAGGAGAAAGTGTGGCACCAGGAGGCATTACTGCAGGAGAAAGTGTGGCACCAGGAGGCATTACTGCAGGAGAAAGTGTGGCACCAGGAGGCATTACTGCAGGGGAAAGTGTGGCACCAGGAGGCATTACTGCAGGGGAAAGTGTGGCACCAGGAGGCATTACTGCAGGAGAAAGTGTGGCACCAGGAGGCATTACTGCAGGGGAAAGTGTGGCACCAGGAGGCATTACTGCAGGAGAAAGTGTGGCACCAGGAGGCATTACTGCAGGGGAAAGTGTGGCACCAGGAGGCATTACTGCAGGAGAAAGTGTGGCACCAGGAGGCATTACTGCAGGAGAAAGTGTGGCACCAGGAGGCATTACTGCAGGGGAAAGTGTGGCACCAGGAGGCATTACTGTTGGAGAAAGTGTGGCACCAGGAGGCATTACTGCAGGAGAAAGTGTGGCACCAGGAGGCATTACTGCAGGAGAAAGTGTGGCACCAGGAGGCATTACTGCAGGAGAAAGTGTGGCACCAGGAGGCATTACTGCAGGGGAAAGTGTGGCACCAGGAGGCATTACTGCAGGGGAAAGTGTGGCACCAGGAGGCATTACTGCAAGGGAAAGTGTGGCACCAGGAGGCGTTACTGTTGGGGAAAGTGTGGCACCAGGAGGCATTACTGCAGGGGAAAGTGTGGCACCAGGAGGCATTACTGCAGGAGAAAGTGTGGCACCAGGAGGCATTACTGCAGGGGAAAGTGTGGCACCAGGAGGCATTACTGCAGGGGAAAGTGTGGCACCAGGAGGCATTACTGTTGGAGAAAGTGTGGCACCAGGAGGCATTACTGCAGGAGAAAGTGTGGCACCAGGAGGCATTACTGCAGGAGAAAGTGTGGCACCAGGAGGCATTACTGCAGGAGAAAGTGTGGCACCAGGAGGCATTACTGCAGGGGAAAGTGTGGCACCAGGAGGCATTACTGCAGGGGAAAGTGTGGCACCAGGAGGCATTACTGCAAGGGAAAGTGTGGCACCAGGAGGCGTTACTGTTGGGGAAAGTGTGGCACCAGGAGGCATTACTGCAGGGGAAAGTGTGGCACCAGGAGGCATTACTGCAGGAGAAAGTGTGGCACCAGGAGGCATTACTGCAGGGGAAAGTGTGGCACCAGGAGGCGTTACTGTTGGGGAAAGTGTGGCACCAGGAGGCATTACTGTTGGAGAAAGTGTGGCACCAGGAGGCATTACTGTTGGGGAAAGTGTGGCACCAGGAGGCGTTACTGTTGGGGAAAGTGTGGCACCAGGAGGCATTACTGTTGGGGAAAGTGTGGCACGAGGAGGCATTACTGCAGGGGAAAGTGTGGCACCAGGAGGCATTCCTGTTGGGGAAAGTGTGGCACCAGGAGGCATTACTGCAGGAGAAAGTGTGGCACCAGGAGGCATTACTGCAGGAGAAAGTGTGGCACCAGGAGGCATTACTGCAGGGGAAAGTGTGGCACCAGGAGGCGTTACTGTTGGGGAAAGTGTGGCACCAGGAGGCATTACTGTTGGGGAAAGTGTGGCACCAGGAGGCATTACTGTTGGGGAAAGTGTGGCACCAGGAGGCATTACTACAGGGGAAAGTGTGGCACCAGGAGGCATTACTGCAGGGGAAAGTGTGGCACCAGGAGGCATTACTGCAGGGGAAAGTGTGGCACCAGGAGGCATTACTGCAGGGGAAAGTGTGGCACCAGGAGGCATTACTGCAGGGGAAAGTGTGGTACCAGGAGGCATTACTGCAGGAGAAAGTGTGGCACCAGGAGGCATTACTGCAGGGGAAAGTGTGGCACCAGGAGGCATTACTGCAGGAGAAAGTGTGGCACCAGGAGGCATTACTGCAGGGGAAAGTGTGGCACCAGGAGGCATTACTGCAGGAGAAAGTGTGGCACCAGGAGGCATTACTGCAGGAGAAAGTGTGGCACCAGGAGGCATTACTGCAGGGGAAAGTGTGGCACCAGGAGGCATTACTGTTGGAGAAAGTGTGGCACCAGGAGGCATTACTGCAGGAGAAAGTGTGGCACCAGGAGGCATTACTGCAGGAGAAAGTGTGGCACCAGGAGGCATTACTGCAGGGGAAAGTGTGGCACCAGGAGGCATTACTGCAGGGGAAAGTGTGGCACCAGGAGGCATTACTGCAGGAGAAAGTGTGGCACCAGGAGGCATTACTGCAGGGGAAAGTGTGGCACCAGGAGGCGTTACTGTTGGGGAAAGTGTGGCACCAGGAGGCATTACTGTTGGAGAAAGTGTGGCACCAGGAGGCATTACTGTTGGGGAAAGTGTGGCACCAGGAGGCGTTACTGTTGGGGAAAGTGTGGCACCAGGAGGCATTACTGTTGGGGAAAGTGTGGCACCAGGAGGCATTACTGTTGGGGAAAGTGTGGCACGAGGAGGCATTACTGCAGGGGAAAGTGTGGCACCAGGAGGCATTACTGTTGGGGAAAGTGTGGCACCAGGAGGCATTACTGCAGGAGAAAGTGTGGCACCAGGAGGCATTACTGTTGGGGAAAGTGTGGCACCAGGAGGCATTACTGCAGGGGAAAGTGTGGCACCAGGAGGCATTACTGCAGGGGAAAGTGTTGCACCAGGAGGCATTACTGTTGGGGAAAGTGTGGCACCAGGAGGCATTACTGTTGGGGAAAGTGTGGCACCAGGAGGCATTACTGTTGGGGAAAGTGTGGCACCAGGAGGCATTACTGTTGGGGAAAGTGTGGCACCAGGAGGCATTACTGCAGGAGAAAGT
Source organism: Eucyclogobius newberryi (assembly GCF_026437365.1). Lineage (NCBI taxonomy): Eukaryota > Metazoa > Chordata > Actinopteri > Gobiiformes > Gobiidae > Eucyclogobius > Eucyclogobius newberryi. The sequence goes on along the minus strand of NW_027316056.1, from coordinate 37,081,273 downwards.
GTGGCACCAGGAGGCATTACTGCAGGGGAAAGTGTGGCACCAGGAGGCATTACTGCAGGGGGAAAGTGTGGCACCAGGAGGCATTACTGCAGGGGAAAGTGTGGCACCAGGAGGCATTACTGTTGGGGAAAGTGTGGCACCAGGAGGCATTACTGTTGGGGAAAGTGTGGCACCAGGAGGCATTACTGCAGGGGAAAGTGTGGCACCAGGAGGCATTACTGCAGGGGAAAGTGTGGCACCAGGAGGCATTACTGCAGGGGAAAGTGTGGCACCAGGAGGCATTACTGCAGGGGAAAGTGTGGCACCAGGAGGCATTACTGCAGGGGAAAGTGTGGCACAAGGAGGCATTACTGCAGGGGAAAGTGTGGCACCAGGAGGCATTACTGCAGGAGAAAGTGTGGCACCAGGAGGCATTACTGCAGGGGAAAGTGTGGCACCAGGAGGCATTACTGCAGGAGAAAGTGTGGCACCAGGAGGCATTACTGCAGGGGAAAGTGTGGCACCAGGAGGCATTACTGCAGGGGAAAGTGTGGCACCAGGAGGCATTACTGCAGGAGAAAGTGTGGCACCAGGATGCATTACTGCAGGGGAAAGTGTGGCACCAGGAGGCATTACTGTTGGAGAAAGTGTGGCACCAGGAGGCATTACTGCAGGAGAAAGTGTGGCACCAGGAGGCATTACTGCAGGAGAAAGTGTGGCACCAGGAGGCATTACTGCAGGAGAAAGTGTGGCACCAGGAGGCATTACTGCAGGGGAAAGTGTGGCACCAGGAGGCATTACTGCAGGGGAAAGTGTGGCACCAGGAGGCATTACTGCAGGAGAAAGTGTGGCACCAGGAGGCATTACTGCAGGGGGAAAGTGTGGCACCAGGAGGCATTACTGCAGGGGAAAGTGTGGCACCAGGAGGCATTACTGCAGGGGAAAGTGTGGCACCAGGAGGCGTTACTGTTGGGGAAAGTGTGGCACCAGGAGGCATTACTGCAGGGGAAAGTGTGGCACCAGGAGGCATTACTGCCGGAGAAAGTGTGGCACCAGGAGGCATTACTGCAGGGGAAAGTGTGGCACCAGGAGGCGTTACTGTTGGGGAAAGTGTGGCACCAGGAGGCGTTACTGTTGGGGAAAGTGTGGCACCAGGAGGCATTACTGTTGGGGAAAGTGTGGCACCAGGAGGCATTACTGCAGGAGAAAGTGTGGCACCAGGAGGAATTACTGCAGGGGAAAGTGTGGCACCAGGAGGCATTACTGCAGGGGAAAGTGTGGCACCAGGAGGCATTACTGTTGGAGAAAGTGTGGCACCAGGAGGCATTACTGCAGGAGAACGTGTGGCACCAGGAGGCATTACTGCAGCGGAAAGTGTGGCACCAGGAGGCATTACTGCAGGGGAAAGTGTGGCACCAGGAGGCATTACTGCAGGAGAAAGTGTGGCACCAGGAGGCATTACTGCAGGAGAAAGTGTGGCACCAGGAGGCATTACTGTTGGGGAAAGTGTGGCACCAGGAGGCATTACTGCAGGGGAAAGTGTGGCACCAGGAGGCATTACTGCAGGGGAAAGTGTGGCACCAGGAGGCATTACTGCAGGGGAAAGTGTGGCACCAGGAGGCATTACTGCAGGGGAAAGTGTGGCACCAGGAGGCATTACTGCAGGGGAAAGTGTGGCACCAGGAGGCATTACTGCAGGGGAAAGTGTGGCACCAGGAGGCGTTACTGTTGGGGAAAGTGTGGCACCAGGAGGCATTACTGCAGGGGAAAGTGTGGCACCAGGAGGCATTACTGCAGGGGAAAGTGTGGCACCAGGAGGCATTACTGCAGGGGAAAGTGTGGCACCAGGAGGCGTTACTGTTGGGGAAAGTGTGGCACCAGGAGGCATTACTGCAGGGGAAAGTGTGGCACCAGGAGGCATTACTGCAGGAGAAAGTGTGGCACCAGGAGGCATTACTGCAGGGGAAAGTGTGGCACCAGGAGGCGTTACTGTTGGGGAAAGTGTGGCACCAGGAGGCATTACTGTTGGAGAAAGTGTGGCATAAGGAGGCATTACTGTTGGGGAAAGTGTGGCACCAGGAGGCGTTACTGTTGGGGAAAGTGTGGCACCAGGAGGCATTACTGTTGGGGAAAGTGTGGCACCAGGAGGCATTACTGTTGGGGAAAGTGTGGCACGAGGAGGCATTACTGCAGGGGAAAGTGTGGCACCAGGAGGCATTCCTGTTGGGGAAAGTGTGGCACCAGGAGGCATTACTGCAGGAGAAAGTGTGGCACCAGGAGGCATTACTGCAGGAGAAAGTGTGGCACCAGGAGGCATTACTGCAGGGGAAAGTGTGGCACCAGGAGGCGTTACTGTTGGGGAAAGTGTGGCACCAGGAGGCGTTACTGTTGGGGAAAGTGTGGCACCAGGAGGCATTACTGTTGGGGAAAGTGTGGCACCAGGAGGCATTACTGCAGGAGAAAGTGTGGCACCAGGAGGCATTACTGCAGGGGAAAGTGTGGCACCAGGAGGCGTTACTGTTGGGGAAAGTGTGGCACCAGGAGGCGTTACTGTTGGGTAAAGTGTGGCACCAGGAGGCATTACTGTTGGGGAAAGTGTGGCACCAGGAGGCATTACTGTTGGGGAAAGTGTGGCACGAGGAGGCATTACTGCAGGGGAAAGTGTGGCACCAGGAGGCATTACTGTTGGGGAAAGTGTGGCACCAGGAGGCATTACTGCAGGAGAAGGTGTGGCACCAGGAGGCATTACTGCAGGGGAAAGTGTGGCACCAGGAGGCATTACTGCAGGGGAAAGTGTGGCACCAGGAGGCATTACTGTTGGAGAAAGTGTGGCACCAGGAGGCATTACTGCAGGAGAACGTGTGGCACCAGGAGGCATTACTGCAGCGGAAAGTGTGGCACCAGGAGGCATTACTGCAGGGGAAAGTGTGGCACCAGGAGGCATTACTGCAGGAGAAAGTGTGGCACCAGGAGGCATTACTGCAGGAGAAAGTGTGGCACCAGGAGGCATTACTGCAGGGGAAAGTGTGGCACCAGGAGGCATTACTGCAGGGGAAAGTGTGGCACCAGGAGGCATTACTGCAGGGGAAAGTGTGGCACCAGGAGGCGTTACTGTTGGGGAAAGTGTGGCACCAGGAGGCGTTACTGTTGGGGAAAGTGTGGCACCAGGAGGCATTACTGTTGGGGAAAGTGTGGCACCAGGAGGCATTACTGCAGGAGAAAGTGTGGCACCAGGAGGCATTACTGCAGGGGAAAGTGTGGCACCAGGAGGCGTTACTGTTGGGGAAAGTGTGGCACCAGGAGGCGTTACTGTTGGGGAAAGTGTGGCACCAGGAGGCATTACTGTTGGGGAAATTGTGGCACCAGGAGGCATTACTGTTGGGGAAAGTGTGGCACGAGGAGGCATTACTGCAGGGGAAAGTGTGGCACCAGGAGGCATTACTGTTGGGGAAAGTGTGGCACCAGGAGGCATTACTGCAGGAGAAAGTGTGGCACCAGGAGGCGTTACTGTTGGGGAAAGTGTGGCACCAGGAGGCATTACTGTTGGGGAAAGTGTGGCACCAGGAGGCATTACTGCAGGGGAAAGTGTGGCACCAGGAGGCATTACTGCAGGGGAAAGTGTGGCACCAGGAGGCGTTACTGTTGGGGAAAGTGTGGCACCAGGAGGCATTACTGCAGGGGAAAGTGTGGCACCAGGAGGCATTACTGCCGGAGAAAGTGTGGCACCAGGAGGCATTACTGCAGGGGAAAGTGTGGCACCAGGAGGCGTTACTGTTGGGGAAAGTGTGGCACCAGGAGGCGTTACTGTTGGGGAAAGTGTGGCACCAGGAGGCATTACTGTTGGGGAAAGTGTGGCACCAGGAGGCATTACTGCAGGAGAAAGTGTGGCACCAGGAGGCATTACTGCAGGGGAAAGTGTGGCACCAGGAGGCGTTACTGTTGGGGAAAGTGTGGCACCAGGAGGCGTTACTGTTGGGGAAAGTGTGGCACCAGGAGGCATTACTGTTGGGGAAAGTGTGGCACCAGGAGGCATTACTGTTGGGGAAAGTGTGGCACCAGGAGGCATTACTGCAGGAGAAAGTGTGGCACCAGGAGGAATTACTGCAGGGGAAAGTGTGGCACCAGGAGGCATTACTGCAGGGGAAAGTGTGGCACCAGGAGGCATTACTGTTGGAGAAAGTGTGGCACCAGGAGGCATTACTGCAGGAGAACGTGTGGCACCAGGAGGCATTACTGCAGCGGAAAGTGTGGCACCAGGAGGCATTACTGCAGGGGAAAGTGTGGCACCAGGAGGCATTACTGCAGGAGAAAGTGTGGCACCAGGAGGCATTACTGCAGGAGAAAGTGTGGCACCAGGAGGCATTACTGTTGGGGAAAGTGTGGCACCAGGAGGCATTACTGCAGGGGAAAGTGTGGCACCAGGAGGCATTACTGCAGGGGAAAGTGTGGCACCAGGAGGCATTACTGCAGGGGAAAGTGTGGCACCAGGAGGCATTACTGCAGGGGAAAGTGTGGCACCAGGACGCATTACTGCAGGGGAAAGTGTGGCACCAGGAGGCATTACTGCAGGGGAAAGTGTGGCACCAGGAGGCGTTACTGTTGGGGAAAGTGTGGCACCAGGAGGCATTACTGCAGGGGAAAGTGTGGCACCAGGAGGCATTACTGCAGGGGAAAGTGTGGCACCAGGAGGCATTACTGCAGGGGAAAGTGTGGCACCAGGAGGCGTTACTGTTGGGGAAAG
>NW_027316056.1:36991553-37069053 GCF_026437365.1 Eucyclogobius newberryi | reverse complement strand
AAAGCTCTAAAAAAAAAACTTTTACCTGGCCCCTGACACCTAAAGAGGGGCAGGACCGACGTACTCGTGCCTCATATAGACCCATCTCGACCCTGAACGTCATAAATAAACCTCACATATATCAAACAGACAATAATTCAGATGTATTAACAAAACGACACAGGACACATGAAAAACTATACACAAACACAACAAAACAAGGCAGTTGTACCGTATTTTCAGGAGTATAAGTCGCACCAGCCAAAAAATGCATAATAGAGAAGAAAAACACATATATAAGTCGCACTGGAGTATAAGTCGCATTTTTTGGGGGAAATGTAGTTGATAAAATCCAAGAGCAAGAACAGACATTTCATCTTGAAATGCAGTTTAAAATAATGACAGATGAGAGAACATGTTGAATAAATAAATGGTCACGCTTTTCCACCGTCAAGGTACTCAAAGCGCTTTACATCAAGGAACCAGTCACCCATTCACACACACATTCACACACACTATATACGCAGACACTGGGGGGCGAGTTGGGTTAAGTGTCTTGCCCAAGGACACAACAGCAGTATTCACATGAGGCAGCTGCGATCGCACCGCCAACCTGCGGGCCTGTGGGTCTGTGGGTCCGACCGCTCTGACTGAGCGGGGAGTCGAACCGCCGACCTTTGGATCAGAAGACGAGCACTCTACCACTGAGCTACTGCCGCCCACTGGTGAATAGGTGTACGTATGCTAACGCTAACACCTTCAGCTACATGACGTATGCTAACGCTAACACATTCAGCTACATGACGTATGCTAACGCTAACACCTTCAGCTACATGACGTATGCTAACGCTAACACCTTCAGCTACATGATGTATGCTAACGCTAACACCTTCAGCTACATGACGTATGCTAACGCTAACACCTTCAGCTACATGAGGCACAGACAGAACTGTGGTAAGTGTCTGGTATGTTAACGTAACATATGAACAGTTATTCAGATAATTATAGCATAAAGAACATGCTAACAAGTTTACCAAAGCATCAGTTTTACCCCAAATCACTAAATCCATTGAATTCTTCTTCCTCTGTGTCACTTCTAAACAATTCCACAAACTCCAGAGGAAGAGGAAGTGCAGAACCTTCTTCTGCGTCGCTTAGAGCCTAGAGCGCCCTCTTGTGGTTGTAAGAGTGAAAATAACGAATAATTCGCTCTGGAGTATAAGTCGCCGGCCAAAACTATGAAAAAAGGTGCCACTTATAGTACGGAAAATACGGTAGTTTGGAAGCCGAAAAAGGTTTGGACCTTTATAAATGAGGCCCCAATTTAGCATATTTCTCCTTTTTATCTATTATTTTTGTCTGCGTTTGTATAAAGAATGTTGGCCGCGTTTTGAGAAGATTTCTAAGGTGAAACTCTTTTTATCCCGCCTTAAATATATCCCGCCTTAAATACGGCCCGCCTTAAATACGGCCCGCTTATCTCCTCCGACAGCACATTATTATCCTATTGGCCCCTGAATGGAGAGCCGCTCTCGGAGTCACGGTCTTTAACGGCGTCTCGTTGAGATGAGACATGTTATGGCAGTTCATTTTCCGCGCAGAGGAAAAGGTTAGCTGGAAATCCCGCTCAGTTCGGCGAAAGCCTCTTGAGCGACGGCGGTCGAGCAGGGCACAGCTGTCAGGGAGCACAATGGCACCTCCACAGGGGGACGTGGGCATCCCGAGCAGCAGGGCAGTGTGGGGAGCGCCAGGAAGAGGCAGATGGAGGGGGAGGGAGGAGGGGGGAAGGAGGGAGGGAGGGGGAGAACGAGGGAGGGAGGGAGGAGGGTGAGGGAGGGGGAAGGATGAGGGAGGAAAGGAAGGAGGGTGAGGGAGGGAGGAGGGTGAGGGAGGAGGAAGGATGAGGGAGGAAAGGAAGGAGGGTGAGGGAGGGAGGAGGGTGAGGGAAGGAGGGAGGGAGGATGAGGGAGGGAGAGAGGGAGGATGAGGGAGGATGAGGGAGGGAGGATGAGGGAGGGAGGGAGGAGGGAGGGAGGATGAGGGAGGATGAAGGAGATGAGGGAGGATGATGGAGGGAGGATGAAGGAGGGAGGGAGGATGGGGGAGGATGAGGGAGGATGATGAGGGAGGATGAGGGAGGATGAGGGAGGGAGGATGAAGGAGGGAGGATGAGGGAGGATGAGGGAGGATGATGAGGGAGGATGAGGGAGGATGAGGGAGGATGATGAGGGAGGATGAGGGAGGATGAGGGAGGATGATGAGGGAGGATGAGGGAGGATGAGGGAGGATGATGAGGGAGGATGAGGGAGGATGAGGGAGGGAGGATGAAGGAGGGAGGATGAGGGAGGATGAGGGAGGATGAGGGAGGATGAGGGAGGATGAGGGAGGATGAAGGAGCATTAATGAGGTTATACATGGGGTGAGAGAGTCCAAAGAGACTGAGACAAGCTAATTAACCTGGACTTACTTCAGAAGAGACAGTATTATAGTATTATAGTATTATAGTGTGTACTTATAATATAGCTACTGCAATATTTTGAGTACTCATGATGTTTTTAAGTTCATAAATCATTATCAGACTCTTTCTGAGCATTGTTCACTTCATGTTCACTAATGTTGTATTTTATGACGGGAATAAATAAGTTTCGTACAATTGCACAGATTTATAAATGTGTTTTTGAGAAACTTCAGACGCTCGGCTTCTCCTGGTGGATTGTACGTGTAAATGTACGTGTAAATGTACGTGTAAATGTACGTGTAAATGTACGTGTAAATGTACGTGTAAATGTACGTGTACATGTACGTGTAATTGTACGTGGATTGTACATGTAAATGTACGTGTAAATGTACGTGTAAATGTACGTGTAATTGTACGTGGATTGTACATGTAAATGTACGTGTAAATGTACGTGTAAATGTACGTGTAATTGTACGTGGATTGTACGTGTAATTGTACCTGGATTGTACGTGGATTGTACGTGTAAATGTACGTGTAAATGTACGTGTAAATGTACGTGTAATTGTACGTGTAATTGTACGTGGATTGTACGTGTAAATGTACGTGTAAATGTACGTGTAAATGTACGTGTAATTGTACGTGGATTGTACGTGTAAATGTACGTGTGTATGTACGTGTAAATGTACGTGTAAATGTACGTGTAATTGTACGTGGATTGTACGTGTAATTGTACCTGGATTGTACGTGGATTGTACGTGTAATTGTACGTGGATTGTACGTGTAATTGTACGTGGATTGTACGTGTAAATGTACGTGTAAATGTACGTGTAAATGTACGTGTAAATGTACGTGTAATTGTACGTGTAAATGTACGTGTAAATGTACGTGTAAATGTACGTGTAATTGTACGTGGATTGTACGTGTAATTGTACCTGGATTGTACGTGGATTGTACGTGTAATTGTACCTGGATTGTACGTGGATTGTACGTGTAATTGTACGTGGATTGTACGTGTAAATGTACGTGTAAATGTACGTGTAATTGTACGTGGATTGTACGTGGATTGTACGTGTAATTGTACGTGGATTGTACCTGTAAATGTACGTGTAAATGTACGTGTAAATGTACGTGTAATTGTACGTGGATTGTACGTGTAATTGTACCTGGATTGTACGTGGATTGTACGTGTAAATGTACGTGTAAATGTACGTGTAAATGTACGTGTAATTGTACGTGTAATTGTACGTGGATTGTACGTGTAAATGTACGTGTAAATGTACGTGTAAATGTACGTGTAATTGTACGTGGATTGTACGTGTAAATGTACGTGTGTATGTACGTGTAAATGTACGTGTAAATGTACGTGTAATTGTACGTGGATTGTACGTGTAATTGTACCTGGATTGTACGTGGATTGTACGTGTAATTGTACGTGGATTGTACGTGTAATTGTACGTGGATTGTACGTGTAAATGTACGTGTAAATGTACGTGTAAATGTACGTGTAAATGTACGTGTAATTGTACGTGTAAATGTACGTGTAAATGTACGTGTAAATGTACGTGTAATTGTACGTGGATTGTACGTGTAATTGTACCTGGATTGTACGTGGATTGTACGTGTAATTGTACCTGGATTGTACGTGGATTGTACGTGTAATTGTACGTGGATTGTACGTGTAAATGTACGTGTAAATGTACGTGTAATTGTACGTGGATTGTACGTGGATTGTACGTGTAATTGTACGTGGATTGTACCTGTAAATGTACGTGTAAATGTACGTGTAAATGTACGTGTAATTGTACGTGTAATTGTACGTGGATTGTACGTGTAAATGTACGTGTAAATGTACGTGTACATGTACGTGTAATTGTACGTGGATTGTACGTGTAAATGTACGTGTGTATGTACGTGTAAATGTACGTGGATTGTACGTGTAATTGTACCTGGATTGTACGTGGATTGTACGTGTAATTGTACGTGGATTGTACGTGTAATTGTACGTGGATTGTACGTGTAAATGTACGTGTAAATGTACGTGTAAATGTACGTGTAAATGTACGTGTAAATGTACGTGTAAATGTACGTGTAATTGTACGTGGATTGTACGTGTAATTGTACCTGGATTGTACGTGGATTGTACGTGTAATTGTACGTGGATTGTACGTGTAAATGTACGTGTAAATGTACGTGTAAATGTACGTGTAATTGTACGTGGATTGTACGTGGATTGTACGTGTAATTGTACGTGGATTGTACCTGTAAATGTACGTGTAAATGTACGTGTAAATGTACGTGTAATTGTACGTGGATTGTACGTGGATTGTACGTGTAATTGTACGTGGATTGTACGTGTAAATGTACGTGGATTGTACGTGTAAATGTACGTGGATTGTACGTGTAAATAACTGTTCCTTCCTTCTGTGAAGCTTCACTGTGTTATATAAAATGATAAGTGTCATTGTTCTGCATCAAATCGTGATAAATGTTCGATGATCAATGACATGAGTTTAACGCGTTGACTTTGACAGTCTTAGTTTTAATATTTATTTGGATGGAAACGCCAACTGGGACCAGAGCGTATCGAGATCAAGTCACCCGGCGATGGAGCTGACTGGCAGACGTCAGTCACCGAGTAACCATAGTAACCACAGTAACCACAGTAACCATAGTAACCACAGTAACCGCAGTAACCATAGTAACCACAGTAACCATAGTAACCACAATAACCACAGCGTAGGGCATTGTCATTATTAGTCCTTCGTAAACCAATGTTCACCTGTAAGCTAAAGTTCACCTGCAAGCTAACGTTCACCTGTAAGCTAAAGTTCACCTGCAAGCTAACGTTCACCTGTAAGCTAACGTTCACCTGTAAGCTAAAGTTCACCTGCAAGCTAACGTTCACCTGTAAGCTAACGTTCACCTGTAAGCTAATGTTCACCTGTAAGCTAAAGTTCACCTGCAAGCTAACGTTCACCTGTAAGCTAATGTTCACCTGTAAGCTAATGTTCACCTGTAAGCTAAAGTTCACCTGTAAGCTAACGTTCACCTGTAAGCTAAAGTTCACCTGTAAGCTAACGTTCACCTGTAAGCTAAAGTTCACCTGCAAGCTAATGTTCACCTGTAAGCTAAAGTTCACCTGTAAGCTAATGTTCACCTGTAAGCTAAAGTTCACCTGTAAGCTAACGTTCACCTGCAAGCTAACGTTCACCTGTAAGCTAACGTTCACCTGTAAGCTAATGTTCACCTGTAAGCTAAAGTTCACCTGTAAGCTAACGTTCACCTGTAAGCTAATGTTCACCTGTAAGCTAACGTTCACCTGTAAGCTAACGTTCACCTGTAAGCTAACGTTCACCTGCAAGCTAACGTTCACCTGTAAGCTAACGTTCACCTGTAAGCTAAAGTTCACCTGCAAGCTAACGTTCACCTGTAAGCTAACGTTCACCTGCAAGCTAATGTTCACCTGTAAGCTAACGTTCACCTGTAAGTAAACGTTCACCTGTAAGCTAACGTTCACCTGTAAGCTAACGTTCACCTGTAAGCTAACGTTCACCTGTAAGCTAAAGTTCACCTGTGAGCTAAAGTTCACCTGTAAGCTAATGTTCACCTGTAAGCTAAAGTTCACCTGTAAGCTAATGTTCACCTGTAAGCTAAAGTTCACCTGTAAGCTAATGATCACCTGTAAGCTAATGTTCACCTGTAAGCTAAAGTTCACCTGTAAGCTAATGATCACCTGTAAGCTAACGTTCACCTGTAAGCTAAAGATCACCTGTAAGCTAACGTTCACCTATAAGCTAAAGATCACCTGTAAGCTAACGTTCACCTGTAAGCTAACGTTCACCAGACACGAGAGGCGCCGTCGTCACGGCGTCGGGGGAAACAAAGTTGACACACACGGCACCAGAAGCGTAGGGAGTGAACGTATTATTATTTATTAAAACAGCGTGTCAAAATATGTCACCGTAAAATCAAATATTTCCTGGCGATGTCTGGATTCCGCTCTTTCGATACAACATGGCCGACACGCGCCGCCGCCGTCCAGCATCGTAATCACATTTTCAACGACAAACAAAAGGTTCTGACATGTAGGTGGTGGGCTCAGTGCAAGCGTTATGGCTGACCACAGGCAGTAAACAGTAAAAAACACCATTCTTCACATACTTCATATATATATATATATATATACTCTTTTCTCCACACATCACTCTCACTGAGAATTAAGTGCTAGAACCGTCTTTATTCAAATGCTTTTTCATGATTATTATTACTGATTGTTTCTGTCCACGTTTGGCCTTAAAGCTGACCATGGCACATCTGTGTGTTTCACCAATTACCCACGTGACATCAGGATTCAGAATATTAATCTTGTTGATACGTCGGTGAACGATGAAAAAGAAAGAAGAAAAGAATCGCGGTTGTATTTGGATCGTCGCTTATCGTTTCCTGGAACATAAAGACGCGGAAACACCTTTTGTAACGGTGACGGTGCATTATTGCATTTAAAAACCTCAAAAAAGAATAAATATTGTCTCATTTTCAATAAGAATCCACTTTTTTTTGGTAAATGCTGTTTATCTAGAAGCGTTCAGAGAGAATAGTAATGTATTTGAAAAGTACAATAAATAATCCATAGTTTAGATTTATTTAATTAGGATTTTTAACGCTTTTGGAGGGTTCAATTTCTGACTTTTTTCAATATATTTTATATTTGTTACGTTGTTATAGAGGTTATGCACATTCTTTCATTGAGAAAAGGCCCCTCCCATCCCCCGTTGCGAGCGGAAGAACTACGACTAATGTGTTTTTTTGCGCTTTTTCGGCCACGACAATTATTTTCCTCAAAACGCAGACTCAGAATCATCTTATTTAAGGAGAAAAGGAGAATCTGTTGGACTGTGCGTGATCTCAAAAGTCGTGATAAACGTGTTTGTATCTGGTTTTCTACAATGGTTTATTCTTACTCTATTTCTTCTTCTTAGACGTCGAGTACAAATGTCACAATGTCATTGCCCGTTCAGGCTTTTGGATTTGAAAACACTCCGCCCAAATAATTTTGTCCGGGGGTTCGGGGGCCGACTAGGCAAATAACGAGTAGCTGCGGCATTCTCCAAACCACGGCTCGGCAGCTAATCAGAGCCAAGCACACAAATTTCGTCGACCAATCAGCGCGCAGCATGCACATTTTCACTTGTAAACAGTAAACTGTCATGGCGGACTATTGTCAAATGCTTCTCGGCTCAATTTAATGATAATATTCACTTTTTTTCTAAGATGTATTCATAAAATGGCCGTCCACATTTTAAAATCCCCCGTCTAAAATACGAGAAGACGGGTCCGTCCAAACGCCTGTGCGCGTCACTGACACTCGTCCAGTTTTGTCACTGCTAAAGCTGCGAATGTTGCGACGTCATCTGCATAACCTCTACAGCAGGTCAGTTCTACTTTATTTCACTTTTAGCCAGTGGCGTGCGGTCAAGGCAATCAATGCGAGCAGTGATTGACCGATACAACTATATATGAATTGGTCCGAAATGCTATCCTAATGAGCCTGTTTTTCCCCTTCACTTCTGCTGCTGAAGTCACAGTGTCTTTTACTGCCCTCTACAGGCCGCTGAGCAGTACTGCGGGAAGCTTGGTTCTTCTTCTCCTGCAGCTGCTCAGTCTATGGCTGTGTTTAGACGCCTGTTCAAACTATCTTTTAGAGACAAGTCTGTGTTTGTAGCTCGGGCTCTGTTCACGTTTATAATGATCAGACGTTGGCGAGAAACACAGGGCAGCATTTTAACAACGTAGAGCGCTAATCATGACATAAAACGTGTAACTATTTGATCGGTCCATTTAGTCCATTCAGTATTATTTATTGCTGTGGGAGTTTAGCTCAGTGGGATCGGTGTTTGCCCTTCACACGGGCGACAGGGGTTTGAAACTCATTGTTCCCTCCCACTTTTGAGTGAAAATGTTAGCCACCGATGACCCACACCGCACGCTAATGCTTTTAACCCAATTCGGGGTGACACAAAATACCAACAACACTAGACCTGTTTCAGATAATGACGAAACAACAACTGCTTTATTACATTTTTGTGGAAAAATAAAATACAAAATGCTTTACCAACATTGCTCTGCTAAATTGCCGATCCAATCCTGAACCAGGATTAAACTAGACACCGACCAGGTCTGCGTCCGGGCTAAACCAGGACTAAACCAGGACTAAACCAGGACTAAACCAGGACTAAACCGGGTCTAAAGTGCGATCAAACAAAGACTGAACCAGGTCTAAACTCGTACTAACCCAGAAGGAAACAAGCAAACAAGAAAAAGTATATTTTTCAATATTTGGAAGATGGTTCGCGGCCGCATCAGAGCGTTTGGCGGGCCTGATCTGGGCCGCGGGCCTTAAGTTTTAGAAGTATTAGTTTTAGAAATATTGGGACAATCACAATATTTCTTTGGTATCATTACAAAAACAAGTAATCGTGTCTTTAATCACGGTTTAAGTGCATTTCATACTGGTCTTTCTGCTTGAAACATTTACGTCGTACTGGTGTGAACGGTAAAACAAAATAAAAAGATAAAACGGTCCGAAACATGTTGAAATAAGTTACAGACAATGTAAAGGAGTGAAAAACGGCTCAAACAAAGACTAATATTCTGAATTGGGGGTTTACGGGCGTCACGTTTACGTCACGTTTACGTCACGTTCAGCTCGGGCGATGGCCGTGTGTGTTTGTGCACTCGATGTGGAACAGACATGAAGAAGAAGAAGAAGCCTTTGTGCAGAGTCCACCCTGTCGTGGTCCGAGCCTCTTCTTTAAACGCAGGTCGTTCTCGTCGCAGAGTCTCTGTCGTTTTCGGGTCAATCGTGGGCATAAAAAACACACTCGCCGACACAGTGAGGACGCTACCAAAAATAAACCCTCCACGAGTTTAAATGACTTGAATTCTGAACGCTCCAAATAGATATTCATAACTTTTTTCTGCCCAAAGGGAAGAAAATGTGATAAATAATGTGATATTTGAACTGATTTTGAACAGTTTTTATATCTATATTTCTTTTAAAGATAAGAATATTTATTGTAATTTCTGTATTGCATTCACTGGGATAAAAAAATTATCTATTTTTATGAGAAAAGTTGCTGTTTTTATGAGAAAAATCACAGTTTTTATGAGAAAAATCACTGTTTTTATGAGAAAAGTTGCTGTTTTTATATGTATAATTAAAGTTTTGAATGAGAAAAGTTTGACATAGTACTAAAAACAGTCAAAACAGGATTTACTTCACACATAAAAACAAAAACTTTTCTCATTAAATCAGAAAAAAATAAATAATACAAACCTACCAACAAAATGAAAGTACTCAAAAAGAAAAAAGAGAGAAGAAAACCTAAACTAATAATTCATTTTCATATATTCAAGTCCTAAATCCCGCCAAAATAAAATAAATAAATCCAGATTTCAAGTCAGTTCATCTCATGCAGATCCTCCATGTTTCTTCCCTTCTTTTTGCAGTGGATCTTCGTAAACCGAGGGAAAGGCAAGTGGCAAGTGAACAGGCTCAAGTCTTTGGGAGGGCATCCGGCTTCACTCTCACAGTCAGACGAAGGAGGAGAAGCCTGTGACGGGGGTCCGGGAGCCGGGGGGGTTGTTGTTGTTGTTGTTGGGGAGCGTGTTGTGCGCCGGCTGCCCGCTCGGGGTGTACGCTCCCCCCGCGCTGTGCTGCGTCACCACAGTCTGGTAGTACGGCTCTTTCTCGGCCGTGGCGCACTCCTCGTACGGGAAGCCGGCGGCGGCGGCGCTCTTGAGCCCCTTCGGCTGCCGCTTCCACGAGTTGTAGTAGGTCGGGTCGCTCATGTAGTGGTTGACGAACGAGTGCTTGGGCTGCTCCTCCTCGTAGTCGCTGTCCGTGAGCTGCGGAGAGAGAGGGGGGGGGGGAGTTAGAGGGGGCGGAGTTTGGAGACGTTCTTGACTACTTTGGAGGACACGTATTAGAACGCAGTGCTGTTGAAGGTCTTCAAACGCGCTGTAGTTTAGTGCCTCTGCGTCGTCATTGCATGTTTAGAATTTAAAATATGATGTAAGTTAGAGCTCCATCTACTGGCTACAGGGGGAATAGCAAAGGAGGTTTGATAAAAAAAAAAAAAAAGCTATTGTGTCGTTCCCTCAAGATAATCATGTTGTTGCCTCAAGATAATAATGTCGTTCCCTCAAGATAATCATGTCGTTCCCTCAAGATAACCATGTCATTCCCTCAAGATAAGAATGTCGTTCCCTCAAGATAATCATGTCGTTCCCTCAAAATAGTCATACCGTTCCCTCAAGATAAGAATGTCGTTCCCTCAAGATAATCATGTCGTTCCCTCAAGATAAGAATGTAGTTTCCTCAAGATAATCATGTCGTTCCCTCAAGATAATCATGTCGTTCCCTCAAGATAACCATGTCATTCCCTCAAGATAAGAATGTCGTTCCCTCAAGATAATCATGTCGTTCCCTCAAGATAAGAATGTAGTTTCCTCAAGATAAGAATGTCGTTCCCTCAAGATAATCATGTCGTTCCCTCAAGATAACCATGTCATTCCCTCAAGATAAGAATGTCGTTCCCTCAAGATAATCATGTCGTTCCCTCAAGATAATCATGTCGTTCCCTCAAGATAAGAATGTCGTTTCCTAAAGATAATCATGTCGTTCCCTCAAGATAAGAATGTCGTTTCCTCAAGATAATCATGTCGTTCCCTCAAGATAATCATGTCGTTGCCTCAAGATAGTCATGTCGTTCCCTCAAGATAATCATGTCGTTCCCTCAAGATAATCATGTCGTCCTCTTGAGATAATCATGTCCTTCTTTCAAGATAATTATGTCGTCCCCTCGAGATAATCATGTCATCCCCTCGAGATAATCATGTCGTCCCCTCGAGATAATCATGTTGTCCCCTCAAGATAATCATGTTGTCCCCTCAAGATAATCATGTCCTTCTTTCAAGATAATTATGTCGTCCCCTCGAGATAATCATGTCATCCCCTCGAGATAATCATGTCGTCCCCTCGAGATAATCATGTTGTCCCCTCAAGATAATCATGTTGTCCCCTCAAGATAATCATGTCCTTCTTTCAAGATAATTATGTCGTCCCCTCGAGATAATCATGTCTTCCCCTTGAGATAATCGTGTCGTCCCCTCGAGATAATCCTGTCTTCCCCTTGAGATAATCATGTCGTCCCCTCGAGATAATCATGTCTTCCCCTTGAGATAATCATGTCGTCCCCTCGAGATAATCATGTCTTCCCCTTGAGATAATCCTGTCTTCCCCTTGAGATAATCATGTCGTCCCCTCGAGATAATCCTGTCTTCCCCTTGAGATAATCATGTCGTCCCCTCGAGATAATCATGTCTTCCCCTTGAGATAATCATGTCGTCCCCTCGAGATAATCATGTCTTCCCCTTGAGATAATCATGTCTTCCCCTTGAGATAATCATGTCGTCCCCTCAAGATAATCACATCGTCCCCTTGAGATAATCATGTCGTCCCCTCGAGATAATCCTGTCTTCCCCTTGAGATAATCATGTCGTTCCCTCGAGATGATCATGTCGTCCCCTCGAGATGATCATGTCGTCCCCTCGAGATAACCATGTCGTTCCCTCAAGATAAGAATGTCGTTCCCTCAAGATAATCATGTCATTCCCTCAAGATAAGAATGTCGTTCCCTCAAGATAATCATGTCGTTCCCTCAAGATAAGAATGTAGTTTCCTCAAGATAAGAATGTCGTTCCCTCAAGATAATCATGTCGTTCCCTCAAGATAACCATGTCATTCCCTCAAGATAAGAATGTCGTTCCCTCAAGATAATCATGTCGTTCCCTCAAGATAATCATGTCGTTCCCTCAAGATAATCATGTCGTTTCCTAAAGATAATCATGTCGTTCCCTCAAGATAAGAATGTCGTTTCCTCAAGATAATCATGTCGTTCCCTCAAGATAATCATGTCGTTGCCTCAAGATAGTCATGTCGTTCCCTCAAGATAATCATGTCGTTCCCTCAAGATAATCATGTCGTCCTCTTGAGATAATCATGTCCTTCTTTCAAGATAATTATGTCGTCCCCTCGAGATAATCATGTCATCCCCTCGAGATAATCATGTCGTCCCCTCGAGATAATCATGTTGTCCCCTCAAGATAATCATGTTGTCCCCTCAAGATAATCATGTCCTTCTTTCAAGATAATTATGTCGTCCCCTCGAGATAATCATGTCATCCCCTCGAGATAATCATGTCGTCCCCTCGAGATAATCATGTTGTCCCCTCAAGATAATCATGTTGTCCCCTCAAGATAATCATGTCCTTCTTTCAAGATAATTATGTCGTCCCCTCGAGATAATCATGTCTTCCCCTTGAGATAATCGTGTCGTCCCCTCGAGATAATCCTGTCTTCCCCTTGAGATAATCATGTCGTCCCCTCGAGATAATCATGTCTTCCCCTTGAGATAATCATGTCGTCCCCTCGAGATAATCATGTCTTCCCCTTGAGATAATCCTGTCTTCCCCTTGAGATAATCATGTCGTCCCCTCGAGATAATCCTGTCTTCCCCTTGAGATAATCATGTCGTGCCCTCGAGATAATCATGTCTTCCCCTTGAGATAATCATGTCGTCCCCTCGAGATAATCATGTCTTCCCCTTGAGATAATCATGTCTTCCCCTTGAGATAATCATGTCGTCCCCTCAAGATAATCACATCGTCCCCTTGAGATAATCATGTCGTCCCCTCGAGATAATCCTGTCTTCCCCTTGAGATAATCATGTCGTTCCCTCGAGATGATCATGTCGTCCCCTCGAGATGATCATGTCGTCCCCTCGAGATAACCATGTCGTTCCCTCAAGATAAGAATGTCGTTCCCTCAAGATAATCATGTCATTCCCTCAAGATAAGAATGTCGTTCCCTCCAGATAATCATGTCGTTCCCTCAAGATAAGAATGTAGTTTCCTCAAGATAAGAATGTCGTTCCCTCAAGATAATCATGTCGTTCCCTCAAGATAACCATGTCATTCCCTCAAGATAAGAATGTCGTTCCCTCAAGATAATCATGTCGTTCCCTCAAGATAATCATGTCGTTCCCTCAAGATAAGAATGTCGTTTCCTAAAGATAATCATGTCGTTCCCTCAAGATAAGAATGTCGTTTCCTCAAGATAATCATGTCGTTCCCTCAAGATAATCATGTCGTTGCCTCAAGATAGTCATGTCGTTCCCTCAAGATAATCATGTCGTTCCCTCAAGATAATCATGTCGTCCTCTTGAGATAATCATGTCCTTCTTTCAAGATAATTATGTCGTCCCCTCGAGATAATCATGTCATCCCCTCGAGATAATCATGTCGTCCCCTCGAGATAATCATGTTGTCCCCTCAAGATAATCATGTTGTCCCCTCAAGATAATCATGTCCTTCTTTCAAGATAATTATGTCGTCCCCTCGAGATAATCATGTCATCCCCTCGAGATAATCATGTCGTCCCCTCGAGATAATCATGTCGTCCCCTCGAGATAATCATGTTGTCCCCTCAAGATAATCATGTTGTCCCCTCAAGATAATCATGTCCTTCTTTCAAGATAATTATGTCGTCCCCTCGAGATAATCATGTCTTCCCCTTGAGATAATCGTGTCGTCCCCTCGAGATAATCCTGTCTTCCCCTTGAGATAATCATGTCGTCCCCTCGAGATAATCATGTCTTCCCCTTGAGATAATCATGTCGTCCCCTCGAGATAATCATGTCTTCCCCTTGAGATAATCCTGTCTTCCCCTTGAGATAATCATGTCGTCCCCTCGAGATAATCCTGTCTTCCCCTTGAGATAATCATGTCGTCCCCTCGAGATAATCATGTCTTCCCCTTGAGATAATCATGTCGTCCCCTCGAGATAATCATGTCTTCCCCTTGAGATAATCATGTCTTCCCCTTGAGATAATCATGTCGTCCCCTCAAGATAATCACATCGTCCCCTTGAGATAATCATGTCGTCCCCTCGAGATAATCCTGTCTTCCCCTTGAGATAATCATGTCGTTCCCTCGAGATGATCATGTCGTCCCCTCGAGATGATCATGTCGTCCCCTCGAGATAACCATGTCGTTCCCTCATCCCTTGTCCTCATGATTTTATGTTTTTCTAACGCCCTCCGCAGAGCTGGCTCGGTGGTGTCCAGGGGTTTCTCTCTTTATTGCCCTTCAGCACTGCAGCTCTGGGGCTCGACTTGTACCTCTGACTCGGACACTTCCGTGGGCTTCTCCGTGAGGGTGGTGCTCTCCGTCAGGGCCGTCCCGTTGTAGTTGTTGCAGATGTCCTCGTCGGAGTAGTGCAGGACGCCTGGACTGGGCCGGGGAGGCGACCTGTGCACGGACCAGAGCTACGCGTCAAAGGTCATAAGGTCACACACGCGGGAGACTTAGGAGACAGCGACTTACACTAGAGTGGACCTGGTGCCGTTCTTCTTGAGGAAAGAGTTCTTGGAGTTGAGGCTTCGGCTGTTGAGCTCCAGAGCGGTGAAGCCCCCGTTGTCCAGAGTGACCGACTCGTCCGCGGGGGACAGATGCTTCCCTGAGAGGACACAACATGACACAACATGACCCAACATGACCCAACATGACACAACATGACCCAACATGACCCAACATGACCCAACATGACCCTACATGACACAACATGACCCAACATGACCCAACATGACCCAACATGACCCAACATGACACAACATGACCCAACATGACCCTACATGACCCAACATGACCCAACATGACACAACATGACCCAACATGACACAACATGACCCAACATGACACAACATGACCCAACATGACCCAACATGACCCAACATGACACAACATGACCCAACATGACACAACATGACCCAACATGACACAACATGACACAACATGACACAACATGACCCTACATGACCCAACATGACCCAACATGACACAACATGACCCAACATGACACAACATGACCCAACATGACCCAACATGACACAACATGACCCAACATGACACAACATGACCCAACATGACCTAACATGACACAACATGACACAACATGACACAACATGACACAACATGACACAACATGAAACACCATGACACAACATGACACAACATGACACAACATGACACAACATGACCCAACATGACCCAACATGACACAACATGACACAACATGACCCAACATGACACAACATGACACAACATGACCCAACATGACCCAACATGACACAACATGACCCAACATGACCCAACATGACCCAACATGACCCAACATGACACAACATGACCCAACATGACCCAACATGACACAACATGACACAACATGACCCAACATGACACAACATGACCCAACATGACCCAACATGACCCAACATGACCCAACATGACCCAACATGACACAACATGACCCAACATGACCCAACATGACCCAACATGACCCAACATGACACAACATGACACAACATGACACATTATCACAAACACAAAAGCACGTGCGAGCAGTTTATACTACTGTATTTTCCAGATTATAAGTGGCACCTTTTTTCATAGTTTTGGCTGAGGTGCCACTTATAATCTGTAAAATATGGTAAAATAAATAAAATAAAGATTCATTCATGTTTTGTACGCATGAATCAGGGCTATACTTCTACTTGTACTCCGGAGCGACTTATATGTGATATTATTTGTTATTTCCACACTTGCAACCACATTTTCTTCTCTATTATGCATTTTTTGGCTGGTGCGACTTACAGACCAGAAAATACGGTATATAAAAGTGAAAAGGTGCATGGGAAGTACAATATTACAGTGTTTATGCAGTTTGGCGCTCACAGTTCAGCAGACGGATGGAATATTCACGACTATGACGCATCTGCTAATGACCAACCAGCTAGCAGCTTTTGTTTTTAGCCCTATTTAAACCCCTGGGTACAATAATGTTAGCAGCAAGATTAAAGTCAGTCCATCCAACTTCTGCTGCATCACAAACTCTTTATGGACTGAATCCACAGTAATCACACGTCTCATTATGAACGGAACATCGTCCACAAGCCAGTCATATTCTGCAGAAAAGGATCAAACGCGGCGCTGCTCCTCGTGAATGACTTTGTGAACTTTAGTTCCAGTGAGAGACCAGAGACAATTAGAGAAGAGGCATAGTTCCTGGCAGAAGAACTCGGTCAGAGCTTCTGAGCCTGAAGCCATAAGAGAGACTCCCTCGTGCTTCGCTTTGCACAAGAGCGGTAAAAAATGGCTCGTGGAAACATGAACTGGGAGTCACGCATTTTATATATTTGACTTTGCAATTTTATTCAACATTTTTGTCTAATTTTTAAGCATCTAGTTTTTAATTGTACTTTTAGGATGAATTATCTGGAAAATGGACTCCTGATGCTAAGTGGCTCATATCAGCTAACTCACATTTATATTGAGTAATGTTGATTTATGTTTAATTTCCCTTTTCAAATAAATAAAATGAATAAAATGAATAAAATGAATGAAATAAGAAAAATAAAAAAAATGAAAAGAGAAAAATGAAATAAATGAATAGAATGAATAGAATGAATAGAATGAATAGAATGAACAAAATGAATAAAATGAATAAAATGAATAAAATGAATAAAATGAATTAAATGAATTAAATGAATAAAATGAAAAGAGAAAAAATAAAATAAATGAATGAAATGAATAAAATGAAAAGAGAAAAAATAAAATAAATGAATAAAATGAATAAAGTGAATAAAGTGAATAAAGTGAATAAAATGAATAAAATGAATAAAATGAATAAAATGAATAAAATGAATAAAATAAGATTCATCTTTTGTACGCGTGAATCAGGGCTGGTTCGCACACGTTCACACGGTGACGACGGGCGTGGCAAACCTGAGGAGCAGTTCTTGTACTTGGCGCTGTGTCCGTGCAGCAGCAGAGCGAACACCAGCACCAGCACCAGGATGAGTCCCACCAGCGCCATGACCAGCAGGAACCACCACTCCTCATAGAACGGCCTCGACGACTGGGCTGAGGACGGGACAAAAAGTCATGGCTGCACTTTACATTCATTTCATATATTCATGTATTTTGTAACTTACAGCTAATAATGACATATATTTAGCAAAATGTTTGGTCTGAATTTATTTGCAGAATCGTGCATAAAAGTCGGTTTACAAAAGTAACTGTAGACGTATTTTTATAACTGTTATCAGGACTATACAGACTTTAATACAGACAAAGACAGCAACATTATTAAATCAGAATATAAAAAAATAATCAACATTTTTAGATTTTCACCAATAATATACATAATAGACATTTATCTACACTTTGGTTGTAAATATTCTTTATCTTGAAGTCTTCAGTCAGTATATGTCAACTTAGATCATTCATCTAGTACATAAATCATAAGGTACAATAGTAATAATCGCAGACTACTGCAATAATCAAAAAAGGGATTGCCTTTCCACAGATCTGACTTCTAACTTGGCCTGGTGGTGCCACATAATCGTCTGCATGGAGAACGACAGGTTTAAACCTGTCGTTCTCCATGCAGACGATCCATGCCATTTCGCCCTGAAACAATTAACATTACGTTTATACCTTGTGCTAAATACATAAACGTGTTATACTCTAATTTAACCGTCTTAAAAGTGTGAAAATCACTCTAATCAGCTCCTGGAATCTAAACAATCGAGCTTTTCACAAAACTACAAAGGTGCCGCGTGCCGTACCAGCGAGGGCCGTGGAGGGGGCGCTGGGCTGGCCGTAACCGTGGCGATTGAGCGCGATGACCCGGAACTCGTAGCTGATGCCCGAGCGGAGGCGCTCCACGGGGACGGCCACCGAGCGGCTGGCGGGGGGCACCGGGCGGATGAAGGGGTCCCAGGTTCCCTCGTCTGCGGCGGGCACAAGAGTGTTACAGGGGGCCGCCAATCCAAGCCCGCCGGGACAAAAGTACTAGCCACACCCTCGGTTTACGACTCATAAACGGTATACGACTCATAAACTGTCACTCGGGTCCAGTTTGAGAAAAGATCTGCAAGCCAAGGTCACGGCGTCGCTTTTACGCCGCTGTATTATCATTTAAAGAGTGTTATAATGTTAGTTCTAGGTATTTTCACTGCCAACCATTTCATTCTATTTTATGTCTAATAATGATGTTTTTTAAAATGAATTGAGCTGCTGTGTGAATAGGTTTTTGACGATCAGCACCTTCGCGATCGCGCCGAGAAAGGGTCACGCTCCTCTGTCTTATTACCGTATTTTCCGGATTATAAGTCGCACCTTTTTTCATAGTTTTGGCGACTTATATGTGATATTATTAGTTATTTTTTTCCCTTCTCTATTGTGCATTTTTTGGCTGTGCGACTTATACTCTGGAAAATAAAGTACTTTTTCTTTTACGATTGACGCAGAGGCAACTATAACCCTTTTTTACAGTATGTTTCTGATGTATTTCAAAATGCATATACCGTATTTTCCGGACTATAAGTTGCACCTTTTTTCATAGTTTTGGCCGGGGTGCGACTTATACTTATATTTATACTTATATCTATATTTATACTCCGGAGCGACTTATATGTGATATTATTTGTTATTTTCACACTTGCAACCGCATTTCATACTCCAGTGCAACTTATATATGTTTTTTTCTTCTCTTATGTATTTTTTGGCTGGTGCGACATATAGTCCGGAGAATACGGTACTTTTTCTTTTATGATTGACGCAGAGGCAACTATAACCCTTTTTTACGGTATGTTTCTGATGTATTTCGAAATGCATATTGCTCATTTGAATATAAGAGAACCCCAGACACTGAATGAGCTGCTAATGGTTAAAGCAGCTCAAAAATAAAACAATAGCGGGCGAGTTGGGGCGAGTTGGGGCGGCTGCTGACCACAGTTCACCTGCACCTCTGCGTTTTATTTCCACTTTAGGCTCACTTTTCTGTGAATAAGAGTCGGATTGTAAAGACATAAACCGTTCGCTCGCCGGCGCCTGCCCTCCTCCGCGTCTGCTCGGCTCTTTCGGGCTGTTAATATTCACAATCATTTTAGAATTTGACTGCTAAACGATTTGATTGCTAAACAATTCTTATCTCTGATCGTAGACGTTTCAGCGCCGCACAGTTCGGTCCTTGCAGCTCTTTGGACTGTTTCGCCCGCCGGCTCCGATCGCCACGTTTGATTCCAAAAATCGCGACGTAATTATCCGAACACGCACACTCAAACCTTCTTTTCTCCCCAGACGGCGGCGCCTGCTGGAGGGATCGTAACACCCTCGACCCCCGCTGAGAGTTCACTTAGTGCCGTCGACTCCAGGTATAATTGAGACGGAGTCGCTCAGCGGGTTTTAATGACGGGGTTGTTCTCTTCGAGTCGGTGAGAAGGTGGAGCGAGTACTTTGACTGAAGCGGGACGTACTGTGCAGTTCATGTCAAGGTAGAAGAGCTGCTCCTGAGAGTTCATCCACGACACAAGCTAATGCTAATGTTTGTGTTTAGGCTAAATACAGATATGAAAGCACGAGCGAGGTTGAAATACACCAATACAGTCGTGTTATTCATGGTTTGAGGACTTTGATTCCCAGATTTGAGACGGCTCCGAATTTGGGTCAAAATTTGATCCAATATTTCATGCATTTTTTTGGGTGTTTATATCTAAAAATCAATTCCACGAAACTTTCTCTGATTGTTTTGAACCGTTTCCGGCTGTTTGAGTGAAAAATATAGCGGAAAAGTATGAAAAATATATTCAGCACAGGATTCAAATATAGGAATGACAAGGACTTTTTCCATTCAAAAGATCAAATATATGTTTTAAAATGACAATACTTTCAGGAATAACATGATTTATCAAACTATTTTGATGAGGCAGCGCAGTAAAAACACACATTTTAACGTTCGTAGGCTGAACAGACAAATGATAGATGTTTATATATTTATTCCATTTGGAAACAAGTATAATATGAGTCGATGTCGAAGTTCATTCAGACAAATAATTCATTTTCAAACAGTTTTGTCGAGCTAACGTTGAATAAAGAAGTCAGCGTTAATGTCTAACGTTAATAATCCATGTTTTCTATGATAAAAACCTTAAATAAAGTTTTTATTTCACGTAAGACAAAGGACAGAAGCTTGTGACTCACCAGAGGGGCGGGACTCGATGACATATCCAGAGATGGGGGCGGAGCCGATGTCTCCTTCGGACCAATGCAGTGAGAGACCGGAGGAGGTCTTAGACACGCTCAGGTCCAGAGGAGCGCCCGGAGAGCCTGTCGCCACGGAGACACAAGAGACAAAGACATGAGACACAAGAGACAAAGACATGAGACAAAAGAGACAAAGACATGAGACACAAGAGACAAAGACATGAGACACAAGAGACAAAGACATGAGACACAAGAGACAAAGACATGAGACAAAGACATGAGACACAAGAGACAAAGAGATGAGACACAAGAGACAAAGACATGAGACAAAAGAGACAAAGACATGAGACACAAGAGAAAAAGACATGAGACAAAGACATGAGACACAAGAGACAAAGACATGAGACACAAGAGACAAAGACATGAGACAAAGACATGAGACACAAGAGACAAAGAGATGAGACACAAGAGACAAAGACATGAGACAAAAGAGACAAAGACATGAGACAAAAGAGACAAAGACATGAGACACAAGAGACAAAGACATGAGACAAAAGAGACAAAGACATGAGACACAAGAGACAAAGACATGAGAAAAAAGAGACAAAGACATGAGACAAAAGAGACAAAGACATGAGACAAAAGAGACAAAGACATGAGACAAAAGAGACAAAGACATGAGACAAAAGAGACAAAGACATGAGACAAAAGAGACAAAGACATGAGACACAAGAGACAAAGACATGAGACACAAGAGACAAAGACATGAGACAAAGACATGAGACACAAGAGACAAAGAGATGAGACACAAGAGACAAAGACATGAGACAAAAGAGACAAAGACATGAGACACAAGAGACAAAGACATGAGACAAAGACATGAGACACAAGAGACAAAGAGATGAGACACAAGAGACAAAGACATGAGACAAAGACATGAGACACAAGAGACAAAGAGATGAGACACAAGAGACAAAGACATGAGACAAAAGAGACAAAGACATGAGACAAAAGAGACAAAGACATGAGACACAAGAGACAAAGACATGAGACAAAAGAGACAAAGACATGAGACACAAGAGACAAAGACATGAGACAAAAGAGACAAAGACATGAGACAAAAGAGACAAAGACATGAGACAAAAGAGACAAAGACATGAGACAAAAGAGACAAAGACATGAGACAAAAGAGACAAAGACATGAGACACAAGAGACAAAGACATGAGACACAAGAGACAAAGACATGAGACAAAGACATGAGACACAAGAGACAAAGAGATGAGACACAAGAGACAAAGACATGAGACAAAAGAGACAAAGACATGAGACACAAGAGACAAAGACATGAGACAAAGACATGAGACACAAGAGACAAAGAGATGAGACACAAGAGACAAAGACATGAGACAAAGACATGAGACACAAGAGACAAAGAGATGAGACACAAGAGACAAAGACATGAGACAAAAGAGACAAAGACATGAGACAAAAGAGACAAAGACATGAGACACAAGAGACAAAGACATGAGACAAAAGAGACAAAGACATGAGACACAAGAGACAAAGACATGAGACAAAAGAGACAAAGACATGAGACAAAAGAGACAAAGACATGAGACAAAAGAGACAAAGACATGAGACAAAAGAGACAAAGACATGAGACACAAGAGACAAAGACATGAGAGACAAAAACATGAGACACAAGAGACAAACACAAGAGACAAAGACATGAGACACAAGAGACAAAGACATGAGACAAGTGAAGGACACATTGTGAACTCAGAACATTGTTGTTTTAGACATTTTCACATTTTTTACAAACGGAAAAGACTTTAATATGTTCTGATACGTCGAGGTTTTATACGCATGAAGTCACTGTAGAATATCCATAAAAGAACATTCCAGTACAAGTACAAGTACAAGTATGACGTATGCAGTGATGAAAGTACCTTTAGCACCAGCTAAAAAAATGCATAATAGAGAAGAAAAAAACATTTAAAAGTCGCACTGGAGTATAAGTATAAGTTAAGTGGTATGGACGATTTTTTTCAGCAAATTTTGTATCATATTTCCTCGTGGCGTGGATAAATCATTTGTCCTGCCACGTGTCAATCATAAAACGCACCTATCGCTCACCTGCAGCCGCGTCAGGCTCGTCCCCACGTTTCCGCGTGCCTAAGCGCATGGATCTATCATAATATAGTTCCCTCAGTGTACGGGGCAAAATGAAGACGGAGAAAGACAGTTCGAGCTGACGCAGAAGTGGACAGAAATCTACGGGAGACGAGCGATGCGATGCGCTCCGTTGCGCTAATAAACAAACGCACGTGTGTGTTGTATCGGTCCACACGGGGGAGTGGCATGTGCACTTCAGCCTGCGTTCACAAATCGCCGAAAAATCGTCCATACCGGCTTTAAGTATAAATATAAGTATAAGTTGCACCCCGGCCAAAACTATGAAAAAAGGTGCGACTTATAGTCCGGAAAATACGGTAATAAAAACAATAAAGTGCCGTCAGTGTATGGATTACATTTACTGCGAAACAGTATTTTACGTGTCAATGAAAATGGTGGAGCCTGAGCGGGTGCATGATGGGTGGAGCCTGAGCGGGTGTATGATGGGTGGAGCCTGAGCGGGTGCATGATGGGTGGAGCCTGAGCGGGTGCACGATGGGTGGAGCCTGAGCGGGTGCAGGATGGGTGCACGACAGCGCCCTCACCTGGCAGCGGGTGAGCGGTCAGGTTGGCCCTCGCCGCTGGACCGTAGCTCACGGTCAGCGCCTGAACGCTGAACATGTAGGTCACTCCACGGGTCAAGTCTCTGACCTTGAGCCAGCGCTGCCAGCCGCCGCCCACATCCACGGTCACTGCTCGGGTCAGACCTGCAGAGCACATGTTACATCCAGGGGGGGCACGGTCACCAGGGGGCGCACGGCCTCCAGGGGGCACACGACCACCAGGGTGCGCACGGCCACCAGGGGGCGCACGACCACTAGGGGGTGCACGACCACCAGGGGGCACACGACCACCAGGGGGCGTAAGACCACCAGGGGGCGACTGGGAGGCACAGACGTACCTTGCACGGGGCTGGTGGGCTGGTACCGCACCCTGTAGCCCTCGATCTGACCGTTGGGGCTGAGGGGGGCCCCCCAGGACACGTTCACACTGGAGCCGCTCACCTCCGAGAAGGAGAGGAAGCCGGGCTCACTGGGCGCTGCCACGGCAACCAAAGAAACAGACAAAACAATCATGACAAATAGAAAGTCAGAAACACTCTTGATTAGTGCGTTTCTCATATTGAACAGAGGTGGCGCTTGTGTTCGGGGGCCGCACCTGACTGCTGAGTGCGGGTCCCTCGGGGGTCGCTCGGGGGCCCGTCCCCTGCCGTGTTGAAGGCCGTGAGGGTCAGCATGTAGGCCGTGTAGCTGCTCAGGTTGGTCAGGTGGGCCGCGGTGTGAGGGACGAACACCACCTTCACCTGCTCCGTCCGGTTCTGCTGCTCGCGCTCCCAGAAGTGAATCTGCAGAGGCAAAGCACACGAGTCAGAGCAGCACACGAGTCAGAGCAGCTCACGAGTCAGAGCAGCTCACGAGTCAGAGCAGCTCACGAGTCACAGCAGCTCACGAGTCAGAGCAGCAGCTCACGAGTTAGAGCAGAAGCACACGAGTCAGAACAGCAGCTCGCGAGTCAGAGCAGGTCACGAGTCAGAGCAGCTCACGAGTCACAGCAGCTCACGAGTCAGAGCAGCAGCTCACGAGTTAGAGCAGAAGCACACGAGTCAGAACAGCAGCTCGCGAGTCAGAGCAGGTCACGAGTCAGAGCAGCAGTTCACGAGTCAGAGCAGCAGTTCACAAGTCAGAGCAGCAGTTCACAAGTCAGAGCAGCAGCTCACGAGTCAGAGCAGCTCACGAGTCAGAGCAGCTCACGAGTCAGAGCAGCTCACGAGTCACAGCAGCTCACGAGTCAGAGCAGCAGCTCACGAGTTAGAGCAGAAGCACACGAGTCAGAACAGCAGCTCGCGAGTCAGAGCAGGTCACGAGTCAGAGCAGCAGTTCACGAGTCAGAGCAGCAGTTCACAAGTCAGAGCAGCAGTTCACAAGTCAGAGCAGCAGCTCACGAGTCAGAACAGCTCACGAGTCAGAGCAGCAGCTCACGAGTCAGAACAGCGCATGAGTCAGAGCAGCAGAACACGAGTCAGAACAGCTCACGAGTCAGAGCAGCAGCTCACGAGTCAGAACAGCGCACGAGTCAGAACAGCTCACGAGTTAGAACAGTAGCGCACGAGTCAGAGCAGCAGCGCACGAGTCAGAACAGCTCAAGAGTCAGAACAGCAGTGCACAAGTCATAGCAGCAGCACACGAGTCAGAACAGTAGCTCAAGAGTCAGTGCAGCAGCACACAAGTCAGAACAGACGCTCACAAGTTAGAACAGCTCACGAGTCAAAACACCAGCTCACAAGTCAAAACAGCAGCTCACGAGTCAAAACAGCAGCTCAGGAGTCAGAGCAGCACACGAGTCAAAACAGCAGGTCACGTATCAGAACAGCGCACGAGTCAGAACAGCTCACGAGTCAGAACAGCAGCTCACAAAACAGAACAGCAGCTCACGAGTCAGAGCAGCACACAAGTCCGAACAGCTCACGAGTCAGAGCAGCGCACGAGTCAGAGCAGCTCAAGAGTCAGTGCAGCAGCACAAGAGTCAGAACAGCTCACGAGTCATAACGACAGCCTTTAAAGAAGAACTATGGCACTTTTCTGCTGAGAGTCTGA
The DNA here is from genome assembly GCF_026437365.1 of Eucyclogobius newberryi. Lineage (NCBI taxonomy): Eukaryota > Metazoa > Chordata > Actinopteri > Gobiiformes > Gobiidae > Eucyclogobius > Eucyclogobius newberryi. Next base: position 37,043,678 of record NW_027316056.1, on the reverse strand, counting down.
TATTAAACTCATATATTCCATGTCCCTCTCACCACCACAAAAGTCACTGCACCTTTAACATGACGGAAACCTTTAGGGTAAAAACAGCCTCCTACTGGTTTAAACATGGAACTACATCATCTGCTGGAGCTGGACGACAGGAAGTAGGTGTCAGAACTGGCAACCCAAACGAGAGCTGCTTTCTGATTGGATAACAGTCTTGAAAATAAACACAACATGTTTATCTTGTGTCTGGAGAAACACACAGGAAATGAAATCAAAATCTTACACAAGGTTTCTTTTTTTTCCAATTTAGTCCTCACTGTGAGCGGCCGGTTCTCCACAAACCTGGCTCGTACTCGGCCTGGAGGAGCCTCTTCCTGCTCGTTTCCGCAGAAATGTTGTTCCTTTGGCTATAATCATAGTCCACGATGGGGCATAAAGCATATCACTCTCCACGGGGAAAGTTCTGAAGTACCAAAGTCAAAATTACTCGACTAAAACCAACATTCAGTCGTCATCAAAATTCCACTTGAATCGGCCGCTCTCGACGGTCGACACTTCTGACGCCGTCGTGCGCATAAAACCCGCCGTAACGCCGTCGTTCAGCTCCACTGTATATTTACGATTGACAAACCTCCTCCTGCTCGAGCGCAAACACCAACAGCAGGTGCGTCATAAAGATTTACAGTCAATTTCAGAGCAAACCGCCCGAAGTGTGTTTGGCGGAGCGGAAGAAAAGAGCGTCTTGATCCGTCTGCCCCGCTTCGAGTTACTCATCCGCCACAAATTGGTCTCGAAACGAACGCCGGGGAAACGCTCCGGGGGCGAGAGACGGGATCCCGAGCGGCGGGCGAGGGTGTGCGAGGGCGTGCGTTGTGTCTGGTCACCTTGTAACCCTGGATGAGTCCGTTCTGCGTCTCCGGGGGCGGCGCGTCCCACGTCACCTCCAGGGCGGACGGCGACAGGGCCGAGACTCGGACGGAGTGCGGGGCCACGGAGGGCGCTGTGGGGAGAGAGAGAGGAGAGCGGGCTCAGTGGCGGTCCTGGTTGTGCCGACCACCGGGGGGCAGTGGCGAGCGCAGCGCAGCGACAAAGTATGACGAACGGATTAAACGCTGCGCGCTCGATCTCGTTTTCTTAGCTCGTTTTTCTAGCCGCAGGTTCTCTTCCTTCCGTTTCGGTCGATCCTCAATCTGACTTTGAGCGCCTTGACGTTAGAAATGATCGGAAGTACGAGAGAATCCGCGGTAACTGCGATTCGACGACGCACGGAGCGGTTTACGAACAAAAACGGAGCGTAAACGAGCCTTTAGACTGATCGCGTCTGAGGCCAGAACGTCTTCCATTTCTACACGTGTGAATTCTGTAAACGAACAATACAACGGTCATAAAAAGCAATCGACGGCGCTTTATTTGTCCCCGAGCAGCAATTCGATGGCGTTGAGCGGTGAAACGCGATCAAAATAGAAACGAAGGTATCGACGAGGAAGAGCGACACTATATTTACGCGCGCAGAGAACTTAGCCAAGAAAACCCAAACACTCAACTCGTCCCGGCAACCACAGAACAGTGGCGGTCCTCGTTGTGCCGACCACCGGGGGCAGTGGCGAGCGCAGTGGCGAGCGCAGCGCCGCGGCGAAGTATGACCAGAACAAGCTGACGAACGGATAAACGCTGCGCGCTCGATCTCGTTTTCTTAGCTCGTTTTTCTAGCCGCACATTCTCTTCCTTCCGTTTTGGTCGATCCTCAATCTGACTTTGAGCGCCTTGACGTTAGAAATGATCGGAAGTACTAGGGAATCCGCGGTAACTGCGATTCGACGACGCACGGAGCGGTTTACGAACAAAAACGGAGCGTAAACGAGCCATCTAAAGCCAGTCGGTGCTGACATTTTCCATTTCTACATGTGTGAAGTTTGTAAACGAACAATAAAACAGTCATATAAAGCAATCGACGTCGCTTTATTTGTCCCCGGGGAGCAATTCGATGGCGTTGAGCGGTGAAACGCGATAAAAATAGAAACGCTGAAACAAAGGTATCGACGAGGAACAGCGACACTATATTTACGCGCGCAGAGAACTTCGCCAAAAACAAACAAACGCTCAACTCGTCCCGGCAACCACAGAACAAAGGCGATAACACGTTTCTGATTCCTCGACCCTAGAGATCCTTCCGTAATCCCAGCGGTTCGATTGCGCACACCCACCTGCCTCGCCCACGGACACATCCACGGCGGCGGACGGGGGGCTCTCGCCGACCACGTTGGAGCTGGTCATGAAGATCTGGTAGCGCTGGAACTTCTTTAGCTCTGCAAGCGACGGCGAGAACAGTCCAGTCACGTTAGACGCTCTCCAACGGCATTCAAACACGCCGAGTATTACGGTGGCGTCATTTTATCAACGGGGATGTATATTTGGGACGTTTTAATGGTTTTATTTGCGTATTTAGCGTCGAACTGTGACAAATGTAGGTCACGGTTTTACATTTGGTTCATTGTAAAGCGTAATGTTGATCTGAAATAATAGAAACGGGTTCATTGACTTCCTGTTCAGGACGGCGGAACTGCTAAGCCCCGCCTCCTCGCCGTGACAAGCAGCAGATTGTCAGTTATTATTTTTGGAAGTGTCTATGTGACATCTTAAAATAAAATAAAACACGGGATTAACTCATTTGAATCAAGCTAAATACATGTTAAAAGCTCAGTTGATTTAGCACGATACGTCCCCTTTAAAATGCAATAAACACGTGAAAAACAACGAATGAACTATTATTTGTACAAAGAACATTAAACCACACATAGAAGTTCATGATAATTATAAATGCCAAGTTGAAAATAAAGCCACCCAAATGTTATGTGTATTAAAGGGGCTGTAATTGATTTTGGTTTCATGTAATAAAGTAAAATCCGAAATTAAAACTGTAAAAGCAGCTCTTAGGGTCAAAACGAGACTGCCGTGCACTTTCCGCATCTCATTTTCCAGCCACTGTGTTGTTCTCCCCGAAGCAGGAAGCGCGCTGTTAGCATGCTAATGTTTGTTAGCTTAACCGCGACGGCAAAACTCTGCTGTGGCCTCGGAAAGTTGTGAAAAACACTTAAAAAGTCAACGCGCTGAATGGCATTAGGCAAGTGAGAAACACATTTGGACTGTTTGAAATTAAATAGTTGGGGATTAATTCCAGCTGAATTTTAGTTTTTTTTAATTGAACCTGAACTAGAGACTCTTAAAAACATACGTGTGAGCTCGAACTCTGTTAGCGAAGCACTGCTGACGGTCTTAAAGGTGCTTTTAGCTGAAAAACACACAAACACACACATTGGAATGATTAAAATGTGCTCGTTTTTTTTACAATTCACTTCGGACTGTGGAGACTCACGGGTGATTAGGGCCCCTGAAGCGCTGGGATGGGCCCCTGAAGCACCGGAGTTGGCCCCTGAAGCACCGGCGTGGCCCTGGGCTCCTGCTTCGACGCCCGCCGAGCCGTTCGCCGGGATCTCTCTGTAGTACAGCCGGAACCCGGTCAGGACGCCGTTCACGCCGTCGTCGCCGGGAGGCTACAATCAGAAGATCAAGCCGACGGTCACGAGCCGAGCGTCCGAATGCCCCGCCCCCAGCCCCTGACCGCCTCGTTCAGTCCTGCGCTCGATCACCCGCGGATCATGTGACTCTAGTGTCTGATTATAAAGAAAACTCAGATAAAAATGGCATTAATATTGGTCAAATGCGTCATATTTATGGACTAATAATCACCGCATTAAACAACAGACGGACTAGATTATTCAACTTTTTGCCTGTGATGCCGACTCAAGCAAACGTTAGCGGCTAATGCTAGCAACTTTGCGGCGTAACGGTTTATTTAAGAGCGTTTTTGTCATATTATTGGGTGAAAAGTGCTTTTTTTCATCAGCTCTTCTGCTCCAGTGAGTCGTGTTGTGTGCGGTTAAAGACGTGTCGCTGATGTTTTTCCCGATTTTTTTGCAATGCATTATGGTCTATATTTGTTGAGCGGCGTAAAATGCAAGTCGTTTTTCCAGCTTTTCACTAAAAAAGGAGCTAAATTGTGCCTTATATAAAGAATGGTGTGGACATCGGAACGCAGCCACTGTATTAAAGCCATAAACATGTAAAAATGTTTAATTATGCACTGTCATATAAATGTAAGTGTGAAACGGTGCAGACAAATTTCCCTGCGACAACTATAAAGTAACTAGCTAACATTAAAAAACAAAACTGAGCTCAGCACTGCACTGCTTCAGAGATCATTTTAATGATCATTTTGTACATTTTACAAACACGTGCGTCACATTTGCGCTCTCTCGCTCACATTCATGTGCATCTAACTGATGTAAATAGAGTGTTTATTTTACCATTATTATTAGTATTATTTTGTCTTATGCTAGCTGTTTTTATTTTATTTTATCTTTATTTTTCCCCTCCATTCCTTATTAGGAAATGAGAGTTTTGTTTATAAGAGTTCTTCTATTAAGAGTGTGTTTTAAACTTCCTGTAAGTTATCTGTCCTTTTCCTCTGTATCTACCTGCGTTGCAACAATGAAATTTCCCCATGTGTGGACAATAAAAGAATATCTTATCTTAAACTGGACAATAAGAACATGTAAATTATTGTCCACTTTCAATGCTGTGGATGAAGGAAAACCCGGTCACAGTCTCCATCAGATACATGAATATATCTCACTTCTGACACATATGTTTTCATTCATGTTTGTTCAAACATGTTTCTAGTTTCAGTGCTGTTTTGTTTATTACCCGACTCAAAAGCCTCAAACAGAGAAAGAGTCTGTAGGAAGTATTCTCTTACAGTAAATACACCTCTTCTCTGGCCATTCTTTGCACTGCAGCATTTTCAAACTGAGCAGAAGTAGTAGTAAATATACAGTATATATATATATATATATATATATATATATATATATATATATATTTGTGTTCAGCTGGTACCTTCCACTGCACCAGGACGGAGGTGGTGGTGGTGGGCTTCACAGAGGTGATCACCGGAGGCTTATCTGGGACTGCAAAGTCAAATAAAACATAAAAGAGGAGAGAACATGAGTCATAGGAAACATTAAAGTACACAGAGGTACACATAAGTACACATAAGTGCACATAAGTACACGTACTGGCCTTTTAAAGCTGCAGTACCCGACGTTTTTCTTTTAAATGAGTGATTTTTGTGTTTTCCTCCAAAGAGTACATCGTAAGTGAAGTGAAGTGATTGGGAAGTGTAAGAGGGCGAGGGTTGGGAGTAAGCGGGAAGTGTTCGGGAGTAAGCGGGAAGTGTTCGGGAGTAAGCGGGAAGTGTTCGGGAGTAAGCGGGAAGTGTTCGGGAGTAAGCGGGAAGTGTTCGGGAGTAAGCGGGAAGTGTTCGGGAGGAAGCGGGAAGTGTTCGGGAGGAAGCGGGAAGTGATTGGGAGTAAGCAGGAAGTGTTCTGGAGTAAGTGGGAAGTGATTGGGAATAATCGGGAAGTGTAAGAGGGCGGGGTTGGGAGTAAGTAGGAAGTGTTCGGTAGCTGGCAGTGTTCGGGCGTAAGCGGGCAGTGTGAGCGGGCAGTATAAGCGGGCAGTGTGAGCGGGCAGTGTGAGCGGGCAGTGTGAGCGGGCAGTGTGAGCGGGCAGTGTTGCGGGCGTCTTACCGTCCTGCAGCGTGGTCACAGCCTCCGTCTCTTTGCTCAGAACACTGTCGCCCACGTCGTTGGTGGCCAGCAGCCTCATCTTGTACGAGGTGAAGGGTTTGAGTCTGTGACAAGCAAAACACAAGCACAAGACTGAAGACGCAGTCGTGTTTGGGAAGGGGATTTATGCTGGATGCCCCACCGTGTCGCAAACCAACGTGGGTGAAGTGCCTTGCCCAGGGACACAACAACAGTAAAAGCCTCGAGGCATATATCTATTTGAGTCTTACGTGTGTTTAAAGGTGCACTTTATATGTTAGTTTATATGTTGAACCCACACGCTTAGCAAAACAAAGCTAGCGCACGTTAGCATCAGCTGTTTCCTGTTTATCGACGAAAGGCACTCGCCGTTACGAGAAACGTTCTAAAGCGCTCTAAAGTGAACCGGTTGAAACGTGGCTTCAATAAAACAGGCTAATAGTACGTGCTAAATATAGTAACTCAGTAATTCAAGCTTTTAAAATATGTTTAAATATGTTCTAATGAGTTAGTTAGCTTGAATTGGCCCATTTTTTATTCTAAAATTGGAAATAAATTAAACCTAAATGTTTGGAGTTGATAGATAAATTACTACTACTTATTTTTGACAGTGCAGTGTCCAATAAACCCCCAAAAATCATTTAAAATAAATAAATTAAATAAATAAAAGCACCAATAACAATACCGTTAAACCACTGGGTCGATATCGATATTAAATCTAACAATATTAATAATTGTACGCCGCGCGGCTTTCACGATCTACTCTTTGGGGAAGGACACAGTAAAGACTAGAATAACGTGAAGTACTGTGGCTTTAAGTACACGTTTTACACCACAGTATCACTCCTGCCTCCTATGAAATGATAGTCCTCCCCAGTCTTTGCAATTCCTATGTATTCCGTACCCCGAGGAGTTGTTTACTCCACGGGGGCCCCGCTGGAATAGAGAGTGGCCCCGGCCGCACAGCCAGAAGATAAGCATGCATTATTTATGGGCGGGAATATTGTTTTGGTGCGGGCGACTTCATTTGTCTGAACAACACAGGGAAAAAAAAAATAAAAAAACGTTGAATCATTTGTTTCCGGAGATACCAAAAGAGGAGAATCTGACTGAGCGGTGGAGAAGGTGGGAGGGGTTTGAAGGGGGCGCGGTGGTGGGAGGGGTTTGAAGGGGGCGCGGTGGTGGGAGGGGTTTGAAGGGGGCGCGGTGATGGAAAGAGCGACCGGACAAGACCCCCGGGGAGGCGGGCGAGCCGAGCTACTGAGAGGAGCCCCTTTAACGTCTTAAACAGGTCTCTGACAGCGACGGGGGGGGCACGGGGGGGGGGCACAGGGGGGCATCAGCGACACTACCACACACCGCACAAGCAAAGCAACGCCGCATCGGTCAAGACGGCGTCGATATCAGCGCGTTTCGTCAAAGTGAACGTGGTCATATGTGAGATTTTACCAACATTTGTGTCTGTTTTTCCCCAGTTTTGAACATGTTGGTGATGTTTGTACTGTTACTTCTGGTGGGAACGTGAAAAATATCCGTATAAATGACACAATAGTTATGATTTGACATATAATAATACCATTTAGGGTTAGTTAAAGTAAAGTAGTTAAGGTAAATTATTGTTTTAACGGTCAGAAACAAGGTCAAAATGTGTTTAAATTGTGCATTTTCCATCGAACGTCGCTTATTGATGATGTCACAGCGAGAGGGACTTCGTTTTAGAACTCGGTACCTTTAATTTTCTACTTTTTGGTTTTCTTTCCAATTGATATGAAACTATGATAAATATGTACCAAACAAACCTGTCGTACGCACTTTACATATCAACTTCCTGCTTTGACCGTTTGAAAGTCACCTTTAAAATCACTTCCGGAATGTTCCGCAGCGTGGCATTAACACGGTAGTAAAAACAACACTGAATTTAATTATTCTTAACAAAACCAGATTTTTTAATGCATTTCTTTTAAATATTACGATTTTTTTTAGATAAATGTATTATTTTAGAATCACATTTTTGACATTATTAAAGCTAAAAATAAATGAATAATATTAGATACATAATAAAACATTAGGCTGCGACCTTAAGAGCATTTATTTCGACCTTAAAAAGCATCAAAACGACTTCATCTGAACTTGAGAACGTCTTTTACCCGTCGACGGTCCAGTTGGTCACATCATGCGGGACGTCCGTGGTGTGCGGGTTCCAGTCGCCGTCGGGCAGTTCCTTTATCTGGACGGTGAAGTACCTCAGGGGGGAGGAGCCAGAGCCCCCGGTCACCCAGTGGAGCTGCACCCGCCTGGCCTCCACGCCCTCTTGTGGGACCGACAGCTTCCTGGGCGGCTGCGGGCGTTCTGGGACAGGAAATGAGCGGGAATCTTTATTTACATACAATTACAATTCCACACATTTATTTTTACCATAGCATAGCCTACTTTATTTAGTGTAACTTTACTATTATTCTTTTGTACTTCACTATTTAATTATCATACTAAATTAAACATGCTCTGAGCACAGCGGCGCACTGGCTAGCTTACTGTGTCTCAAGGCTAAAGCTAACTTTTAGTCAAACTTAAATTAAAGTAAAGTAAAGACTACTTACTTCAGTTTGTGATGTTATTTGCGCAAGTGTTATGCCTTGAACTTAGCATTACCGTTAGCACTAAGACACACCTGCCTTTATAAACACAGAGAAGCTCCCTGGTGAAGTATTCAACTTGTTGTCAGTGACATCCATTCACAAGTCGCTGACCACTGCCTGATATTTACGTATTTACTCATTTTAGAGCGACATAATCGGACAAGAAGCAAGGGCGCTAACAGTGGCGCGAAGAGTGAGCTAACCGTGAGTGACGCTAAGAGGGACGCTTAGAGTGACCCTAAGAGTGAGCTAACAGTGATGTTAACAGTGAGCTAACAGTTGCGCTAAGAGTGACGCTTAGAGTGGCCCTAAGAGTGAGCTAACAGTAACGTTAACAGTGACGCTATCAGTGAGCTAACAGTGATGCTAACAGTGAGCTAACAGTTGCGCTAAGAGTGGCGCTTAAAGTGACCCTAAGAGTGAGCTAACATTAACGCTAACAGTGACGCTATCAGTGAGCTAACAGTGAGCTAACAGCTGCGTTAAGAGTGACGCTTAGAGTGACGCTAAGAGTGAGCTAACAGTGATGCTAACAGTGAGCTAACAGTTGCGCTAAGAGTGACCCTAAGAGTGAGCTTACAGTAACGCTAACAGTGACGCTATCAGTGATGCTAACAGTGAGCTAACAGTTGCGCTAAGAGTGATGCTTAGAGTGACGCTAAGAGTGATGCTAACAGTGAGCTAACAGTTGCGCTAAGAGTGACGCTTAGAGTGACGCTAAGAGTGAGCTAACAGTGATGCTAACAGTGAGCTAACAGTTGCGCTAAGAGTGACCCTAAGAGTGAGCTTACAGTAACGCTAAGAGTGACGCTTAGAGTGACGCTAACAGTGAGCTAACAGTGAGCTAACAGCGCTCCGTTATGCACAGAGCCATCGGAGCTCAACAGTGACCGACCGCCGCTTGGCTCTAGAAGTACATTTGTCATTAACTTCTCCATTTCGAAACTAATCAATATTGAATGTTTGACCGTTTGCTCGTGGCTGAACGACGTAAGATCAGCCACTTGTGATTTGATTTAAAATCCGAAGGAGAATGGAAGGCCGGTAGGGCGCACGGTGAAAGTAACGAGGTGATGCGACAGGAGAAGGACCGATAGCCAGTAGGCCGGAAGGGCGTGCAATGAAAGTAACAAGACGATGGCGACCGAAGGAGAATGGAAGGCCGGTAGGGCGCACGGTGAACGAGGTGATCCGGACCGAAAAGGATCATAATCGCGAGCGTGAAGGGGACGTATAGTGGTTCAGTGAGGGACAGTCGGGACAGCGTTCGGTGGCGGGTGCAGCCTCTACCATGAGACACACACCGCTCTCAGGAGACCAAGGCTCATGGGGATTGTCCGTGGAAGCTGGTGCAGGCTATGAGAGACGCACAAAAGCTGAACTGGGGTAGATAGGGCGTGAACAAAGCTATGGATGATGTCAATAAGGGCGTAAGATTAGCCACTTGTGGTTTTAAAATCACAAGTTCTGAAAACATTTCGCTGGACTTGTTGGACTCAAAACAACGGCCTGAAGGACATGAGCCTCCTCCGCCTTTAAACACTCCATATTCGTTTTCTTAAGCATGAGAATGAGAAAATGTCCTTCTGGAACCGCGGCAAACTGTGAAGTGGACGGGATTGTTGAGCTCCATTGTTTGGTCATAGGAACAGTAAAATAAACACATATCGCGTGAATAAAACAAACACAAAGCGTGACATTTTTCATTGTATACTTAAAGGTCGTATTATGAATCATTTTTGTCCTTGGTCTTCTGCATTTTTAAAACTTTCTACAAGCATTCTGACACTCGGTTAGTGTAAGAACATAACCAGGTTCACACTACACTTCGAGGTCTTATTTACACCCGAGTGTCTTCATAATCATTGGCAATCACAGCGTGTCCTGCTTGCCTAACACTCAGTTCTGTGCACGCTGGAGCAGCCTCTTGTTTGTCATATGCTCTGTATCACACCTAATCACAAACGTGTTCATACGTAATTAACATTCAAATCCAACACGACGGCTCCAAAAACAAGCGGAATATTCTCTTTGTCATAAATTATACTCTTTTTAAGCTATTTTTGACAAGATTATATACATACTTTTTTTCTACTTATTGTTCCTTAGATTGTAGCATTTTTAAATCTCTTTTTCATTCTGTGTTTCATTTATTTCTTTTTACTATTAAGAGTTTTTCCCTCTCATTGTATTATTGAGATTCTGTGAATAAGTGATATTAATATATATATATTAATATACAAGTGTCATGTTTGTGCTGTTTTTATATGTCTTAATCTGTTGTTTTTTGCTGCTAATATTATCAGTAATTGTGCTGTATATAATGTAAAGTATGTTTTGTATATCTAAACGAACTAGAGATTTTCTGGCACATTTACAGATATTTTAATTAATGTGCAACGTCCCACTTCAAATAAAATGAATAAAATGAATAAAATGAATAAAATGAATAAAATGAATAAAATGAATAAAATGAATAAAATGAAAAATAAATAAATGAATAACATGAATAAAATAAAAAATGAATAAACTAATAAAATAAAATAAATCAAATGAATAAAAAAATAAAATAAAAAAATGAATAAAATGAATACAAAAATGAATAAAAAAAAATAAAATGAATAAAATGAATAAAATGAATAAAATGAATAAAATGAAAGAGTTTAAGAGCAAGAGTTACACTGTCAAAAATATGACCCAAGTGGAACCACAAGTATGTATAAAAGTATTATCTGACGCCCTCAAAGTGAACAAAGACCTCCTGCTCGTTTGGGTCAATCAGGAGCCGTCGTCCAGCACTAATTACAGCTCAAAATTCGCACTTGTATTTTCCATTCTGTGAAAAGTCCGACTGCGGGCTTGAAAAAGAGGCAATTATCACCATATTAACCGCCTGCTGCTCGTGTCACCTGGCTCTCCGTGTGCACCTGTGGAGCCTTTGCAAAGCGGCGCGTTTCGCGTTCGATTCACGCCAAAGAACGGTTTGAAAAAAGCATCGCTGTTTCTGGAAGTGCAGCGGGAAAAAGGTTCAGACACAAAGAGACTTTTCTAAAAGATGACGAAGGTTTAAAGTCTTCTGAAGGTTTGTGAAATATAATATTTTATTGAAATAAAGACAAGAAAAATAACACAAAAGTGAAGAAAATAACAAAAAAAGAAGAAAAGAAAAAAATAACAAACAAAAAAAGAGAAGAAAATGAGACCGCTTTGTGCTGTCTGCGTCTAATTAGAGAGTGTTTTATTCCGCGCGCAGCAGGAAGTGCGCTGTTAGCATGCTAGTTGGTGTTAGCTTGACTCAGATTTGGTCCCAAAAAATTGTGAAAAGCACTTTTAATTCATAAATAAATAATAATTATGATGCTCAGAATGTATGATGCAAGTGAACGACACGTTTAACGCTGTTAAATCTTTTAAAAATGAACTAGTTCTGTTTTTAAGACAAAACAAATCATGTGGAGCAGCTTTAAGCTCGTCCAGAGTTAAAGGGTTTATAAGTCAAAACAGATAAACCGTTTCACAAAAATCCAGTGAATCTTGTAATCTACTCTTTTTTTAAATGTGTTTTCGGCCAGTAAAAACATTTAGCCCCTCCTCCCCCTCCATACCTCTCCTCTCTGTAGTGACCACGAGGGCCTGATGCTCCTCCCCCTCCTCCTCCCCTCCTCCTCCCCCTCCATACCTCTCCTCTCTGTAGTGACCACGAGGGCCTGGTGCTCCTGGCCCCAGCCCACTGCAGTGCGGGCGTTCAGTCTGAAGGCGTACGTCTGCTCCGGGGCCAGCCCGTTGACCGTGAACTGTCTGCCCGTGGAGCCCACCTCCACCGTGGTCCAGCGCAGGGCGTCGCGGCCCTCCAGGCGGTACGAGATCTGGTACCCTGGAGACCACACAACAACAACAACAACAAAGCTGTTAATGTGAGCATTTCTTACGGTTTGGATACAAAACTCTTTGCAACAGGTGCAATTCAAAGCAATGTCCAGTGATGGAGAGACAAATCCCTCTGTGATGTCATCAATAAGCGACGTTCCATCGAAAACGCAGGGACGACTCACGCAACAGACTCACTTTTCTAACAGCTTCAATTGTTTATAAAAGTAAAGACGTTATCAGGTATTGTAGTATTTTTAACATTGTGTAACTTATGTGGATTTTGGTCCTTGTTTACATGACGGTTGCTAGGTAACAGCTGTGGAATGATGTCGTCCTCTGAGGTCAGAACTCGACCCGATGTTCCAGTTAATAGTGGATTTTCGCTTTTGTTTACGCTAGCTCCGTGTTGACGTTAGCAACATTAGCTTAACATTAGCTTAACTTAAAGCGGGACTAAGTGATCGTGCGATAGAGCTCCCCCTGCAGGTGACCAGAGTGCAGTACACAACATTGATAAAAAGCACAGCAGCGAAAAATAGACGCAGAAAAGAAAAAGTTTGATAAAAACAAATAAAAATACATTGTACACTAAAAGTCAACATTTCAATGACGAGCCGAGGAAAAAAGATGAGTTTTAAAAGTTCAGGGGCAGCGCGGTCCACAGTTTTGGACTAAAACATAAAAGTGCATTGGCAATTACCTTGTGAGTGATAAAAGCGCGGATAAAAATGTCAAAGTGAAAGAACAGGTTTATCTTTAGCCGTCCGGTTTGTGTTTAGCACCGTTCAAATGCTCTCGCTTACATTTGCGCATTATCTGCATAAAAATGAAACGCTTCTGCAAAATGTATCGGAGAGCGAGGAAATACAAAGAGAAAATACACTCAATAAATAACAATGAACGATTCACAAACAGAAAAATGACAGTGTGTGAAGTGGGTCGCGGACAAAGAGATTGACGAGCCGTAATAATAATAATGATAATGATAATAATCCTGAATAGTAATCATATATATTCCTTTAACATCCTGTACAATGTAATCGTTTAGAGACTGCGACACTCTGACCCGCTGAGCTTGTGTAGTCTAATGAAATGTACACCACCTGTACAAGAGCAGTACGAGCGCAGTACAAGAGCAGTACAAGGGCAGTACAAGAGCAGTACAAGGGCAGTACAAGAGCAGTACGAGCGCAGTACAAGAGCAGTACAAGAGCAGTACAAGAGCAGTACAAGGGCAGTACAAGAGCAGTACAAGGGCAGTACAAGAGCAGTACAAGGGCAGTACAAGAGCAGTACAAGAGCAGTACAAGGGCAGTACGAGCGCAGTACAAGAGCAGTACAAGAGCAGTACAAGGGCAGTACGAGCGCAGTACAAGAGCAGTACAAGAGCAGTACAAGGGCAGTACGAGCGCAGTACAAGAGCAGTACAAGAGCAGTACAAGGGCAGTACAAGGGCAGTACAAGGGCAGTACAAGAGCAGTACAAGAGCAGTACAAGGGCAGTACAAGCGCAGTACAAGAGCAGTACAAGAGCAGTACACGAGCGAGCGGCGCCGCTTCTCCTCCGCTGCACCGGCGTTTCCGTGTCCGATCACCGGCTCCACCACGAGCGGCACGCACCACCACGAGCCGCACGCACCACGAGCGAGCGGCGCCGCTTCTCCTCCGCTGCACTGGCGTTTCCACGCCCGAACACCGGCTCCGCGCTCCCGCACCCGCCGCCCCGGAGGTCTGTACCTGGGCGAAGGTGTGGCCCCAGCCCGCCACAGGAGCAGACACGGAGAGCGGGGCACCGGCTCCACCAGGAGAAAAGCAGCCCCATACAACCAAGGTACAGCCCCGTTTCTCTGCTTTCCCCGCTCCACAGACGGGGGCGATCTGGTCACAAAACTGGACTCAAATGCGTCTTGATTGGGCTAGAGCAACGCCGGCGTCTGGTATGTGGACTGCCGCTTCTGTCCCAACGTCTTTGTTTTGTTAGTCGTTTCCATTGTTTTGTTTTGTTCCCGCGTCTCTGTGTTGTCTTCTGTCTACATCCCTGTTCCTTAACTTCATCGGACATTACTGCACCGTCCATCGCTCATCTCCTCCCTCACTCCTGGACTATCTACTGCCCTAGCCGCCAGCTAACAGCTGGCTTAACACCTGCGGAGGTCCGTCATGGTATCGCGGGGTCTCCCTGCCGTGCAGACAAGGTCTGGGGCAACCAACGCCACTCACTCCACCAGCTTCAACACCCGGTCCACTGCTGCTTTTTCACAACTCTCTGCCCACCAGCTTCTAGTTAACCAGCCTCTAGCCACCGCCAGCATTCTAACTGGATTACTATCATCTGCTGCTACGTTCCATCTCCCTCTCGGACTATCACTCCCACGCCTCCAGGCCACCGCTCCACCAACTTCTCGCCTACTCACCTACACCGCTGCTGACCTTCACCTCCTCAACCATAACCACCGTCTCCCAGCTGCTGCTGCCTCTGCAGCTAGCTCAGCTGGGATCCTTCGCCGGCCCCGCTACATCCACAGGGGCTCTGGTCTCTCCCATAACCAACACTCCAACGACGGCTCACCTATCCCCTCACTCTGGACTAGTTTTCGCCCCCCTGTCACCCCCACCTGCCGCACTGCCAACCTCAGCAACCTCCGCCCCCCCACCCCTGCGCCCCCATCCATCTCCGCGCCCCCATCCATCTCCCTTGCACTGCTGAACTGCCGCTCCCTCGCCAACAAATCACCTGTTATATCTGAACTGCTACTGGACAATAACATTGATCTGCTTCTCCTCTGTGAAACATGGCAACAGCCCCTGGACTTCTATGCTCTCAACCAAGCCACTCCCTCCAACTACACTTACACTGCCAAACCCCGCCTCTCCGGGCGTGGGGGAGGTCTTGCTGTTATTCATAAAAAATCTACATCCATCACTGAACTGAACCTCAACCTTCCATCCATCTCATCATTTGAATACCTCGCCTTCTCCCTCCCCAACTCTATCACCGCTATCCTGATCTATCGTCCCCCAAAGCCCCACCCCTCTTTCCTCACTGAATTGTCTGAACTCCTCACCATCGCATCCTCTCTCTCTGCCCGCCTCCTACTCACTGGTGACTTCAACATCCACATTGACTGCCCCAACGCCCCACTGACATCCGACTTCCTCTCTCTCCTGGACTGCTTCCATCTCACCCAACATATTGACTTCCCCACCCATACCAAAGGCCACACTCTGGACTTAGTCTGTTCCTCTCTCCTACCCATATCTAAGCCCCACCCCCTCCCCTTCCCACTCTCTGATCATCTCTGCATCCTTTTCTCTGCCCCCCTACCCTCGCCCCACAACCCCAAAAAACGCACCATCACCTACCGCAATATCAAGTCAGTCAACCCCCTCACGCTCTCCCAGCTCATATCCTCTGCTTTCCCCCCTGACTCCCCCCCCTCTTCCCCCGACGACTATGCTGTCATGCTCAACACCACCCTCTCCGACTCCCTTGACTCCCTAGCCCCCTGGAAAACCTCTTCCGTCTCATACATCAACCCCGCCCCCTGGTACACCCCTGAACTCCGCACCATGAAGCAGACTGGCCGCCAACTCGAACGACTCCACAAAAGAACCCGCCTCACCGTCCACGCCGAAGCTTTCAAATTACACATCTCCTCCTACCGTGACGCTCTCCAAGCCGCCAAATCTGCCCACCTCTCCACCCTCATCAACAGCTCCCACCGGAGCCCTCGCACCCTGTTCTCCACCGTCAACAAGCTGCTCCAGCCACCGGACATCACTCCACCCTCCTCCCCTGACCTCTGCAACTCTTTCCTCCTTGCCTTCAATGACAAAATTTCCAAAATCAACAGCTCCATGACTGCCGTCTCCATTAACTCCATCACCACCCCCACCCCTGCCCCCCCTCCGCTCCCTGACCACCCACCCTTCCCTCCCCTCACCACCTTCTCCTCTGTTAACTCCTCTCATATCATAGACCTCATCACCGCTTCCAAAACCACCACCTGCTCTCTCGACCCCCTCCCAACGAATCTAACCAAGGCCTGCCTCCCTGCTCTCATCCCCCATCTCACCAACCTCTTCAACCAGTCTTTATCCCTCGGCCATGTTCCTTCCATCTACAAACTGGCCTCCATCACCCCCATCCTCAAAAAACCCACCCTAGACTCCGCCAACCTCTCCAACTACCGCCCCATCTCCAACCTGCCGTTCCTCTCAAAAACGCTGGAACGCATCGTCGCCGCCCAACTTCACACCCACCTCCAGTCAAACAACCTCTATGAACCCCTCCAATCTGGCTTCCGCCCACTTCACAGCACTGAAACAGCCCTGGTCAAAGTACTCAACGATCTCCTCACCTCTGCAGACTCCGGGGCCCTCAACATCCTGTTACTACTAGACCTCAGCGCAGCCTTTGACACTATAAACCATTCCATCCTCCTACAAAGGCTGCGCCAACTGGGTGTTGAGGGCTCTGCACTTGACTGGCTCACATCCTACCTCACCAACAGGCAAGAGTTCATTTCCCTCTCCGGTCACTCATCCACCCTCTCCCCAGTAACGCAGGGGGTCCCCCAGGGCTCAGTCCTCGGCCCCCTCCTCTTCATCTGCTACATCTTCCCCCTTGGTCACATCCTCCGCCAACTCAACCTGGACTTTCACTGCTACGCTGACGACACCCAGATATACCTCACCACCAAATCCACCCAAAACCCTCCCCTCAGCCACATCCAAACCTGCATCTCTACAATAAAATCATGGCTCACTCTCAACTTCCTCAAACTGAACAGTGACAAAACAGAGCTCCTCCTCATTGGCACCAAATCCACTCTCAATAAAACTGGTCCCTTTTCACTCAGCATCGACACCTCGACCATCACCCCCTCTACCCTGGTACGCAATCTCGGTGTCATCATGGACCCCACCCTCTCCTTCACTCCCCATGTCAGCCACATTGTCAAGACCTCATACTTCCACCTCCGCCGCATCGCCAAAATCCGACACTGCCTCACCCTCCCCGCTGCTGAATCCCTCATCCATGCCTTCATCTCCTCCCGCCTTGACTACTGCAACTCCCTCCTCACTGGCATCTCCTCCCATTCCCTCCACAGACTCCAAATGGTCCAAAACTCCGCTGCCCGCCTCCTCACCCACACCCGGTCCCGTGATCACATCACTCCCGTCCTCCGCTCTCTCCACTGGCTCCCCATCAAGCAGCGCATAAACTTTAAAATACTCCTCCTCACCTTCAAAGCTCTTCACCACCTTGCCCCCCCCCTACCTGTCTGACCTCCTCATCCCCCACCGCCCCTCCCGAGCTCTCCGATCCTCCTCCTCTCTCACCCTGACTGCACCAACATCCCGACTCAAAAGTTTTGGCGACAGAGCATTCTCCCGAACAGCACCCCGACTCTGGAACTCCCTCCCCCAACCTGTCCGCCACTCTCCCTCACTCACAACATTCAAATCCCGCCTAAAAACATACCTCTTCACCCAAGCCTATGACCTCCCCTACCCCTAGCCTCCTCTACCCCATTGCCTACACTTCTACCCCCTGTTACTTCCCCATCTTTTTCTCTCTACTTCTTCTGTCTTGTTCATTTTATCTGTATATTAATGTGTTCTGTACGTGTTGTCCCCCCTGTCTGTAAATACCCCCCCCCCCTTTTTTATTATGTTCAGCGTCTTTGGGTCACTGAAAAGCGCTATATAAATAAAAGTTATTATTATTATTATTACAAGGGCAGTACAAGGGCAGTACAAGGGCAGTACAAGGGCAGTATGAGCGCAGTACAAGAGCAGTACAAGGGCAGTACAAGGGCAGTACAAGAGCAGTACGAGGGCAGTACAAGGGCAGTACAAGAGCAGTACAAGGGCAGTACGAGCGCAGTACAAGAGCAGTACAAGAGCAGTACAAGGGCAGTACGAGCGCAGTACAAGGGCAGTACGAGCGCAGTACAAGGGCAGTACAAGCGCAGTACAAGAGCAGTACAAGAGCAGTACAAGGGCAGTACAAGAGCAGTACAAGGGCAGTACAAGAGCAGTACAAGAGCAGTACGAGGGCAGTACAAGGGCAGTACAAGAGCAGTATGAGCGCAGTACAAGAGCAGTACAAGGGCAGTACAAGGGCAGTACAAGCGCAGTACAAGAGCAGTACGAGGGCAGTATGAGCGCAGTACAAGCGCAGTACAAGGGCAGTACGAGCGCAGTACGAGCGCAGTACAAGGGCAGTACAAGAGCAGTACGAGCGCAGTACAAGGGCAGTACGAGCGCAGTACAAGGGCAGTACAAGGGCAGTACGAGCGCAGTACAAGAGCAGTACAAGGGCAGTACAAGGGCAGTACAAGGGCAGTACAAGAGCAGTACAAGGGCAGTACGAGGGCAGTACAAGGGCAGTACAAGAGCAGTATGAGCGCAGTACAAGAGCAGTACAAGGGCAGTACAAGGGCAGTACAAGCGCAGTACAAGAGCAGTACGAGGGCAGTATGAGCGCAGTACAAGCGCAGTACAAGGGCAGTACGAGCGCAGTACGAGCGCAGTACGAGCGCAGTACAAGGGCAGTACGAGCGCAGTACAAGGGCAGTACAAGGGCAGTACAAGAGCAGTACAAGGGCAGTACAAGAGCAGTACAAGGGCAGTACGAGG
Source organism: Eucyclogobius newberryi (assembly GCF_026437365.1). Classification (NCBI taxonomy): domain Eukaryota; kingdom Metazoa; phylum Chordata; class Actinopteri; order Gobiiformes; family Gobiidae; genus Eucyclogobius; species Eucyclogobius newberryi. The sequence continues at coordinate 37,024,874 of NW_027316056.1, read as the reverse complement.
GCAGTACAAGGGCAGTACAAGAGCAGTATGAGCGCAGTACAAGAGCAGTACAAGGGCAGTACAAGGGCAGTACAAGCGCAGTACAAGAGCAGTACGAGGGCAGTATGAGCGCAGTACAAGCGCAGTACAAGGGCAGTACGAGCGCAGTACGAGCGCAGTACAAGGGCAGTACAAGAGCAGTACGAGCGCAGTACGAGCGCAGTACAAGGGCAGTACGAGCGCAGTACAAGGGCAGTACAAGGGCAGTACGAGCGCAGTACAAGAGCAGTACAAGGGCAGTACAAGGGCAGTACAAGAGCAGTACAAGGGCAGTACAAGAGCAGTACAAGGGCAGTACAAGAGCAGTACAAGAGCAGTACAAGGGCAGTACAAGAGCAGTACAAGGGCAGTACGAGCGCAGTACAAGAGCAGTACAAGAGCAGTACAAGGGCAGTACAAGCGCAGTACAAGAGCAGTACAAGAGCAGTACAAGGGCAGTACAAGGGCAGTACAAGGGCAGTACAAGGGCAGTATGAGCGCAGTACAAGAGCAGTACAAGGGCAGTACAAGGGCAGTACGAGCGCAGTACAAGAGCAGTACAAGGGCAGTACGAGCACAGTAAGAGCGCAGTACAAGGGCAGTACAAGAGCAGTACGAGCGCAGTACGAGCGCAGTACGAGCGCAGTACAAGAGCAGTACAAGGGCAGTACGAGCGCAGTACGAGCGCAGTACGAGCGCAGTACAAGGGCAGTGCGAGCGCAGTTCGAGCGCAGTACAAGCGCAGTACAATCGCAGAATAACCAGATTACTGCAATATAATCCGTGCACTAATCCCTTTATGAGGCTGTATATGAAAATACATGTTTTAATTCACTCTTATGGGTGCTGGGTGCACAGTACGGCACATAAGTATCTCTGTTTACTGAGTTTAAAGCGCCCCCTACAGGCCAGACGACTCATGGAAATATAATGTAGTTAAGATAAATATAGTCATAATTTTGCTAAAAAATATGGAAATGTTGTCACAGAATAGCACATTATTTAGGTTTATAATTTCACTTCCTGTTTGTGATTGATGACATCACAGTAGGAAATTACCCAGCAACCACTGGGCCAAAACTCATCTAATGTCACAATCTATTAATTTGACAAATACAAATATATGAGAGTCAAAAAAGTTGTTTCTTTGTGTAAATTCTGCATAAACTTTGACTAGAATGAGTGTCCCTGGTGTGATGTCATTTCCTGTCATTTTCTACAGATTTTTAAAAACGTTTTCTCCACAAATACCTGCTCGATTGATGTAAAACTATAATGTACATGTACAACAGGTATAATAAACACACCAAATAAAGTCAACATTAGAAAATTGTAAAAACCTGTCGTACGTCACTTTAATGATTGGTAATATAAAGAATTTACACATTTATAACTGCTCAGAACCAATAATAATCCACAGACTTGTGGCTCAAGCTTCTGTCGTCTGGAAAATAAAAGAAAAAACTGTGAAAATGAAACAAAACAAAACCTCAGGACTTAAGTAGAATCATAATACCATGAGTAGATTTGATTCATTTATTTGGAAGGCCTCAAATATCGCATCAATCCTAAAGTAACATTTAGGATTGATTTAGTTTCCCTTCAATGTTCTAATGCCACGGATGATTGGAATTCAATTTAGAAGGAAAAGTGTTGAAGGCATTTCTGGATCCACGGACTAAATAACTCTGATCTCGTCAATACTACGAGATGAATTTTCTGAATTCAGAGCACGTTTCCCACAATCCCCTGCTCACCTGCGACCGAAAACACACCGTGAAGCCAGAAGGTGACAGAGTGCAGTGTGCTAATCCTGCAGTTTTGGTGCTAATCCCATCACCGGAGAGCCGTGGATGATCAGATAGAGACGCTGCTGATGCCCTCTCGCCTGCTGCTCTCCTGCTATTCTTACGGATGATACAAATCCAAGGGTTCTTTAACATAATCTCATTTAAGGCGAGTTTCTCTCTTTTCTCTCACTGTTCATCCCTTCTGTTCAACCTCTACATGCTGCCGTTAGGTCGTGTCCTATTACAATGATGCAGACGAGTCAGAGCTATGTTTCACTGTCGCAGGTGAATCTGGACCAGTGGATTCACTCTGTCACTGCATCCAACAGATCAGTGTGTGGACCGGCCTCCTGCTGGTGCCAGAGTCAGGACTAAACATGGACCGGCCTCCTGCTGGTGCCAGAGTCAGGACTAAACAAGGACCGGCCTCCTGCTGGTGCCAGAGTCAGGACTAAACATGGACCGGCCTCCTGCTGGTGCCAGAGTCAGGACTAAACAAGGACCGGCCTCCTGCTGGTGCCAGAGTCAGGACTAAACATGGACCGGCCTCCTGCTGGTGCCAGAGTCAGGACTAAACGTGGACCGGCCTCCTGCTGGTGCCAGAGTCAGGACTAAACATGGACCGGCCTCCTGCTGGTGCCAGAGTCAGAACATATTTATTAATTGCACTCTTCTCTTTTCTGTCATAAACTGTTTTGTGATTTCTGTGATTTCTTTGTGATTTTATTGTGTTCTTTTCCTGTTGTGAAGCACTTTGTGTATGAAATTGTGCTCGACAAATTAACTTGCCTTGAAGTCACAAAGAAATCACAAAAAGCATCAGTTGGAGACTTTCGTGACCTTCAACATTCCAGTTAAAAAAAGAAAAAGAAAAGCAAAAAACATCTTCATTTTAAACCCTTGAATAATCTGGTTGTAGTGAGAGTGGCAGCTTGTGCTCTGCAGGAGAGAACAGACTAAAGCTCCCACTCACTCTGTGGTGTCACGCTAAATGTGTTCCCCCCCCAAAGCCCCCGGTCCACAGTTCCATCGCTCAAAGTGTCCCGCTGCATGCTGGTCCCACTGAGAGGACATGACACCTGCTGTGAAATAGACTCACACTCTGCACCGCAACCACACTCTGCACCGCAACCACACTCTGCACCACAACCACACTCTGTACCACAACCACACTCTGCACCGCAACCACACTCTGCACCGCAACCACACTCTGCACCACAAACACACTCTGCACCACAAACACACTCTGCACCGCAAACACACTCTGCACCACAACCACACTCTGCACCACAAACACACTCTGCACCGCAACCACACTCTGCACCGCAACCACACTCTGCACCACAACCACACTCTGTACCACAACCACACTCTGCACCGCAACCACACTCTGCACCGCAACCACACTCTGCACCACAACCACACTCTGTACCACAACCACACTCTGCACCACAACCACACTCTGTACCACAACCACACTCTGCACCGCAACCACACTCTGCACCACAACCACACTCTGCACCGCAAACACACTCTGCACCGCAAACACACTCTGCACCACAACCACACTCTGCACCACAAACACACTCTGCACCACAACCACACACTGCACCACAAACACACTCTGCACCACAACCACACTCTGCACCGCAAACACACTCTGCACCACAACCACACTCTGCACCACAACCACACTCTGCACCACAAACACACTCTGCACCACAAACACACTCTGCACCACAAACACACTCTGCACCACAACCACACTCTGCACCGCAAACACACTCTGCACCACAACCACACTCTGCACCGCAAACACACTCTGCACCACAACCACACTCTGCACCACAAACACACTCTGCACCACAAACACACTCTGCACCACAACCACACTCTGCACCACAACCACACTCTGCACCGCAAACACACTCTGCACCACAAACACACTCTGCACCGCAAACACACTCTGCACCACAAACACACTCTGCACCACAAACACACTCTGCACCACAACCACACTCTGCACCACAAACACACTCTGCACCACAAACACACACTGCACCACAAACACACTCTGCACCACAAACACACTCTGCACCACAACCACACTCTGCACCACAACCACACTCTGCACCACAAACACACTCTGCACCACAAACACACTCTGCACCACAACCACACTCTGCACCACAAACACACTCTGCACCACAACCACACACTGCACCACAAACACACTCTGCACCACAACCACACTCTGCACCGCAAACACACTCTGCACCACAACCACACTCTGCACCACAACCACACTCTGCACCACAAACACACTCTGCACCACAAACACACTCTGCACCACAAACACACTCTGCACCACAACCACACTCTGCACCGCAAACACACTCTGCACCACAAACACACTCTGCACCGCAAACACACTCTGCACCACAACCACACTCTGCACCACAAACACACTCTGCACCACAACCACACACTGCACCACAAACACACTCTGCACCACAAACACACTCTGCACCACAAACACACTCTGCACCACAAACACACTCTGCACCACAACCACACTCTGCACCACAACCACACTCTGCACCACAAACACACTCTGCACCACAAACACACTCTGCACCGCAAACACACTCTGCACCACAAACACACTCTGCACCACAAACACACTCTGCACCGCAAACACACTCTGCACCACAAACACACTCTGCACCACAAACACACACTGCACCACAAACACACTCTGCACCACAACCACACTCTGCACCACAAACACACTCTGCACCACAAACACACTCTGCACCACAACCACACTCTGCACCACAACCACACTCTGCACCACAAACACACTCTGTACCACAACCACACTCTGCACCACAAACACACTCTGCACCACAACCACACTCTGCACCGCAAACACACTCTGCACCACAACCACACTCTGCACCACAACCACACTCTGCACCACAAACACACTCTGCACCGCAAACACACTCTGCACCACAAACACACTCTGCACCACAAACACACTCTGCACCGCAAACACACTCTGCACCACAAACACACTCTGCACCGCAAACACACTCTGCACCACAAACACACTCTGCACCACAAACACACTCTGCACCACAACCACACTCTGCACCACAACCACACTCTGCACCACAAACACACTCTGTACCACAACCACACTCTGCACCGCAACCACACTCTGCACCGCAAACACACTCTGCACCACAACCACACTCTGCACCACAACCACACTCTGCACCACAAACACACTCTGCACCGCAAACACACTCTGCACCACAAACACACTCTGCACCACAAACACACTCTGCACCACAACCACACTCTGCACCGCAAACACACTCTGCACCACAAACACACTCTGCACCGCAAACACACTCTGCACCGCAACCACACTCTGCACCACAAACACACTCTGCACCACAACCACACACTGCACCACAAACACACTCTGCACCACAACCACACTCTGCACCACAAACACACTCTGCACCACAAACACACTCTGCACCGCAAACACACTCTACACCACAAACACACTCTGCACCGCAAACACACTGCACCACAACCACACTCTGCACCACAAACACACTCTGCACCACAACCACACTCTGCACCACAACCACACTCTGCACCACAACCACACTCTGCACCACAAACACACTCTGCACCACAACCACACTCTGCACCACAAACACACTCTGCACCACAAACACACTCTGCACCACAACCACACTCTGCACCACAAACACCCACACTCTGCACCGCAAACACACTCTGCACCACAAACACACTCTGCACCACAAACACACTCTGCACCGCAAACACACTCTGCACCACAAACACACTCTGCACCGCAAACACACTCTGCACCGCAAACACACTCTGCACCACAAACACACTCTGTACCACAACCACACTCTGCACCACAAACACACTCTGCACCACAAACACACTCTGCACCACAACCACACTCTGCACCACAAACACACTCTGCACCACAACCACACACTGCACCACAAACACACTCTGCACCACAACCACACACTGCACCACAAACACACTCTGCACCACAACCACACTCTGCACCGCAAACACACTCTGCACCACAACCACACTCTGCACCACAACCACACTCTGCACCACAAACACACTCTGCACCACAAACACACTCTGCACCACAAACACACTCTGCACCACAAACACACTCTGCACCACAACCACACTCTGCACCGCAAACACACTCTGCACCACAAACACACTCTGCACCGCAAACACACTCTGCACCACAACCACACTCTGCACCACAAACACACTCTGCACCACAACCACACACTGCACCACAAACACACTCTGCACCACAAACACACTCTGCACCACAAACACACTCTGCACCACAAACACACTCTGCACCACAACCACACTCTGCACCACAACCACACTCTGCACCACAAACACACTCTGCACCACAAACACACTCTGCACCGCAAACACACTCTGCACCACAAACACACTCTGCACCACAAACACACTCTGCACCACAAACACACTCTGCACCGCAAACACACTCTGCACCACAAACACACTCTGCACCACAAACACACACTGCACCACAAACACACTCTGCACCACAACCACACTCTGCACCACAAACACACTCTGCACCACAAACACACTCTGCACCACAACCACACTCTGCACCACAACCACACTCTGCACCACAAACACACTCTGTACCACAACCACACTCTGCACCACAAACACACTCTGCACCACAACCACACTCTGCACCGCAAACACACTCTGCACCACAACCACACTCTGCACCACAACCACACTCTGCACCACAAACACACTCTGCACCGCAAACACACTCTGCACCACAAACACACTCTGCACCACAAACACACTCTGCACCACAACCACACTCTGCACCGCAAACACACTCTGCACCACAAACACACCCTGCACCGCAAACACACTCTGCACCACAACCACACTCTGCACCACAAACACACTCTGCACCACAACCACACACTGCACCACAAACACACTCTGCACCACAACCACACTCTGCACCACAAACACACTCTGCACCACAAACACACTCTGCACCACAACCACACTCTGCACCACAACCACACTCTGCACCACAAACACACTCTGCACCACAAACACACTCTGCACCGCAAACACACTCTGCACCACAAACACACTCTGCACCACAAACACACTCTGCACCACAACCACACTCTGCACCACAACCACACTCTGCACCACAAACACACTCTGCACCACAAACACACTCTGCACCACAAACACACTCTGTACCACAACCACACTCTGCACCACAAACACACTCTGCACCACAAACACACTCTGCACCGCAAACACACTCTGCACCGCAAACACACTCTGCACCGCAAACACACTCTGCACCACAACCACACTCTGCACCACAAACACACTCTGCACCACAACCACACTCTGCACCACAACCACACTCTGCACCACAACCACACTCTGCACCACAAACACACTCTGCACCACAACCACACTCTGCACCACAAACACACTCTGCACCACAAACACACTCTGCACCACAACCACACTCTGCACCACAAACACCCACACTCTGCACCGCAAACACACTCTGCACCACAAACACACTCTGCACCACAAACACACTCTGCACCGCAAACACACTCTGCACCACAAACACACTCTGCACCGCAAACACACTCTGCACCGCAAACACACTCTGCACCACAAACACACTCTGTACCACAACCACACTCTGCACCACAAACACACTCTGCACCACAAACACACTCTGTACCACAACAACACTCTGCACCACAAACACACTCTGCACCACAAACACACTCTGTACCACAACAACACTCTGCACCACAACCACACTCTGCACCGCAAACACAGCCACAAAAGCTCAAACCACTGCCATCTGTGACATGAAACTTTCTTATCGAGTCTTAATAAACACACTTAATAAAAAACAATAGTTTCACCGAGCATTGGGTCAAAATCCTGAATTTAGACCCATGGTTTTGGGTGAATGGGGCCTGTGTTGGGTGAATGGGGCCTGTTTTGGGTGAATGGGGCCTGTGTTGGGTGAATGGGGCCTGTTTTGGGTGAATGGGGCCTGTGTTGGGTGAATGGGGTCTGTGTTGGGTGAATGGGGCCTGTTTTGGGTGAATGGGGCCTGTGTTGGGTGAATGGGGCCTGTTTTGGGTGAATGGGGCCTGTGTTGGGTGAATTGGGTGAATGGGGCTTGTGTTGGGTGAATGGGGCCTGTTTTGGGTGAATGGGGCCTGTGTTGGGTGAATGGGGCCTGTTTTGGGTGAATGGGGCCTGTGTTGGGTGAATTGGGTGAATGGGGCTTGTGTTGGGTGAATGGGGCCTGTTTTGGGTGAATGGGGCCTGTGTTGGGTCAATAGGGTCTGTGTTGGGTGAATGGGGCCTGTTTTGGGTGAATGGGGCCTGTGTTGGGTGAATGGGGTGAATGGGGCTTGTGTTGGGTGAATGGGGCCTGTTTTGGGTGAATGGGGCCTGTGTTGGGTGAATGGGGTGAATGGGGCTTGTGTTGGGTGAATGGGGCCTGTGTTGGGTGAATGGGGCCTGTTTTGGGTGAATGGGGCCTGTGTTGGGTGAATTGGGTGAATGGGGCTTGTGTTGGGTGAATGGGGCCTGTGTTGGGTCAATAGGGTCTGTGTTGGGTGAATAGGGTCTGTGTTGGGTGAATGGGGCCTGTTTTGGGTGAATGGGGCCTGTGTTGGGTGAATGGGGCCTGTTTTGGGTGAATGGGGCCTGTGTTGGGTGAATTGGGTGAATGGGGCTTGTGTTGGGTGAATGGGGCCTGTGTTGGGTCAATAGGGTCTGTGTTGGGTGAATAGGGTCTGTGTTGGGTGAATGGGGCTTGTGTTGGGTGAATGGGGCCTGTGTTGGGTGAATGGGGCCTGTGTTGGGTGAATGGGGCCTGTGTTGGGTGAATGGGGCCTGTGTTGGGTGAATAGGGTCTGTGTTGGGTGAATTGGGTGAATGGGGCTTGTGTTGGGTGAATGGGGCCTGTGTTGGGTCAATAGGGTCTGTGTTGGGTGAATAGGGTCTGTGTTGGGTGAATGGGGCTTGTGTTGGGTGAATGGGGCCTGTGTTGGGTGAATGGGGCCTGTGTTGGGTGAATGGGGCCTGTGTTGGGTGAATGGGGCCTGTGTTGGGTGAATAGGGTCTGTGTTGGGTGAATGGGGCCTGTGTTGGGTGAATGGGGCCTGTGTTGGGTGAATAGGGTCTGTGTTGGGTGAATGGGGCCTGTTTTGGGTGAATGGGGCCTGTGTTGGGTGAATGGGGCCTGTGTTGGCTGAATGGGGCCTGTGTTGGGTGAATTGGGCCTGTGTTGGGTGAATAGGGTCTGTGTTGGGTGAATGGGGCCTGTGTTGGGTGAATGGGGCCTGTGTTGGGTGAATGGGGTCTGTGTTGGGTGAATAGGGTCTGTGTTGGGTGAATGGGTTCTGTTTTGGGTGAATGGGGCCTGTGTTGGGTGAATGGGGCCTGTGTTGGGTGAATAGGGTCTGTGTTGGGTGAATAGGGTCTGTGTTGGGTGAATGGGTTCTGTTTTGGGTGAATGGGGCCTGTGTTGGGTGAATGGGGCCTGTGTTGGGTGAATAGGGTCTGTGTTGGGTCAATAGGGTCTGTGTTGGGTGAATGGGGCCTGTTTTGGGTGAATGGGGCCTGTGTTGGGTGAATGGGGTGAATGGGGCTTGTGTTGGGTGAATGGGGCCTGTGTTGGGTGAATGGGGCCTGTTTTGGGTGAATGGGGCCTGTGTTGGGTGAATTGGGTGAATGGGGCTTGTGTTGGGTGAATGGGGCCTGTGTTGGGTCAATAGGGTCTGTGTTGGGTGAATAGGGTCTGTGTTGGGTGAATGGGGCCTGTTTTGGGTGAATGGGGCCTGTGTTGGGTGAATGGGGCCTGTTTTGGGTGAATGGGGCCTGTGTTGGGTGAATTGGGTGAATGGGGCTTGTGTTGGGTGAATGGGGCCTGTGTTGGGTCAATAGGGTCTGTGTTGGGTGAATAGGGTCTGTGTTGGGTGAATGGGGCTTGTGTTGGGTGAATGGGGCCTGTGTTGGGTGAATGGGGCCTGTGTTGGGTGAATGGGGCCTGTGTTGGGTGAATGGGGCCTGTGTTGGGTGAATAGGGTCTGTGTTGGGTGAATTGGGTGAATGGGGCTTGTGTTGGGTGAATGGGGCCTGTGTTGGGTCAATAGGGTCTGTGTTGGGTGAATAGGGTCTGTGTTGGGTGAATGGGGCTTGTGTTGGGTGAATGGGGCCTGTGTTGGGTGAATGGGGCCTGTGTTGGGTGAATGGGGCCTGTGTTGGGTGAATGGGGCCTGTGTTGGGTGAATAGGGTCTGTGTTGGGTGAATGGGGCCTGTGTTGGGTGAATGGGGCCTGTGTTGGGTGAATAGGGTCTGTGTTGGGTGAATGGGGCCTGTTTTGGGTGAATGGGGCCTGTGTTGGGTGAATGGGGCCTGTGTTGGCTGAATGGGGCCTGTGTTGGGTGAATTGGGCCTGTGTTGGGTGAATAGGGTCTGTGTTGGGTGAATGGGGCCTGTGTTGGGTGAATGGGGCCTGTGTTGGGTGAATAGGGTCTGTGTTGGGTGAATGGGTTCTGTTTTGGGTGAATGGGGCCTGTGTTGGGTGAATGGGGCCTGTGTTGGGTGAATAGGGTCTGTGTTGGGTGAATAGGGTCTGTGTTGGGTGAATGGGTTCTGTTTTGGGTGAATGGGGCCTGTGTTGGGTGAATGGGGCCTGTGTTGGGTGAATAGGGTCTGTGTTGGGTGAATAGGGTCTGTGTTGGGTGAATGGGGCCTGTTTTGGGTGAATGGGGCCTGTGTTGGGTGAATGGGGCCTGTGTTGGGTGAATGGGGCCTGTGTTGGGTGAATGGGGCCTGTGTTGGGTGAATGGGGCCAGGAGGGACCTTCTTGCTGTGAGGCGAGAGTGCTGGCCACAGTGGAGAGTGTTAGCGTGTTAGCATTACCTAGCACGAGGCCGTTGGGGCTGGCGGGGGGCTGCCACACCACTCGAACCGAGGAGAGTCGAACCTCAGGGAAAACCACTCTGACGGGAGGTCCGGGGACTGCAGGAGAGACAGGCACACGACAGAATGTATGAAGAATATTCATCTGGATTAGTTTGGATTTATGATCGTCTGACGTGTTTCTATCGTGTAAATGCATCTGGTTTCAAACTAAAAGATCAGCCAATGAGAAGACATAATAAATAAAAGAGGATAACATTTGTTTTTTAAAGGTTATTGCTTTGCCTTAATGTTCCACAATACGAAATATACAAAATAAAATAAATAAATAAAATAAATAAAATAAATAAAATAAATAAAATAAATAAAATAAATAAAATAAATAAAATAAATAAAATAAATAAAATAAATAAAATAAATAAAATAAATAAAATAAAAACTGTCGGTAGTGCCTTTTTGCTTTTAATTCAATATTTCTGAGCAACAGGACGGTCCCAAAGTCGTGATATAATTGTATCGTGAGCCGTGTGACTCAAGTGGATAACAAAGTAAGATTATTGTCAACTTCTCTTCTTTTCTTGCTAAGTTTTCAAAAGCAGCTCTGTACTTACTGGAAACCAAACTTTCACAAGCCAACTTGTAAAAAGAAATATACTGTTCTTGTTCAGCCTGGTAAATAAAACTTAAAATAGAAATACACCAGCTGGAACATTTGTTAAAAAACTCACATACTGGACGTACTTGGTTGTTTGTTAGACAATAATAAAAATAAAACAAACCCTCTATTTGAATAAAAAGCAAGACAGATGCATTTATTGCCATTCTTTTGTCCCATCCATCCACCACACTTGGAGACCCACCGTCCTCTCTGGTCCTCAGCAGCACCGGGGCACTCAGGGGCCCGTCCCCCGAGCGCGTGAAGGCCAGGACCCTCAGCTCGTACACGGTGTACTTGTGCAGGGGCGACAGCATCAGGGAGACTCGGCCCTCTCCGGCGACCAGCTGCTCCCGACGGGGGGACACCAGGTCACGCTCGCTGTAAAACACCTGCCACAAGGACACATGTGTGAGGGACGATCGGCCAGTCACGATGGGCCCCACACGGACACGGACATGTGTGAGAGACGATCGGCCGGTCACGATGGGCCCCACACGGACACGGACATGTGTGAGGGACGATCGGCCGGTCACGATGGGCCCCACACGGACACGGACATGTGTGAGGGACGATCGGCCGGTCACGATGGGCCCCACACGGACATGTGTGAGGGACGATGGGCCGGTCACAATGGGCCCCACACGGACATGTGTGAGGGACGATGGGCCGGTCACGATGGGCCCCACACGGACACGGACATGTGTGAGGGACGATCGGCCAGTCACGATGGGCCCCACACGGACACGGACATGTGTGAGAGACGATCGGCCGGTCACGATGGGCCCCACACGGACACGGACATGTGTGAGGGACGATCGGCCGGTCACGATGGGCCCCACACAGACACGGACATGTGTGAGGGACGATCGGCCGGTCACGATGGGCCCCACACGGACACGGACATGTGTGAGGGACGATCGGCCGGTCACGATGGGCCCCACACGGACATGTGTGAGGGACGATGGGCCGGTCACAATGGGCCCCACACGGACATGTGTGAGGGACGATGGGCCGGTCACGATGGGCCCCACACGGACACGGACATGTGTGAGGGACGATCGGCCGGTCACGATGGGCCCCACACGGACATGTGTGAGGGACGATGGGCCGGTCACGATGGGCCCCACACTGACATGTGTGAGGGACGATGGGCCGCTCACGATGGGCCCCACACAGACACATGTGAGGGACGATCGGCCGGTCACAATGGGCCCCACACCATTATGTCAGAGTGAGTGTGATTGTGGTCACAGCTGTGACCTCTGACCTCTGACCCAGCCTTCCCCCATTATTTTTTTTAAAAGACGCTAAATTTGCAAACACTGTATTTCGCGATCAAACTTGATCAAATGGATTGTTAAATGTTAAATAATGTCAGCGTCTGAATTTCTAGCACTAATATTGGCTGGATACGTTCACGTTCATGACCCACAATGCTTTGTGGGCAAGCGCGACCCGCCCACGCCCGCCTGGCGCTTAGCTCGTCGAACAAACTCTTTGAAATGAAAGTTTGGCGCGTCCACGTTGGCAGAGCTGAAGTCGGTAAGAACGTGTTTGTGACTGAATGAGGCCAGTTAAAGCGGCTAATCCAAAACACGCGCTAATCTGTGAAACGCTGGCCGACGTCCACAAGAGGCAGAAACACGTCGCCGTTACACAATGTAGGGCAGTCTGGAAGTTATTCATGAAAAAAAAAAATACTGGTGAGGTTGTCCAGTGTTTTTGTGTCCTGGGGAAAGACATTTCACTGAAATGACGTGTTTGGACCAGCAGCAGGCGACGTAGAGCACTTTTTATATGATGATCTACGGTTTATATTTAAAGTGCCCGCAAATACCTGCTCGATTGATGTAAAACTATCATTTATATGTACAACAGGTATAAATCCACCAAATAAAGTCAGAAATTATAGAATTGTAAAAACCGTTGATACGTCACTTTAACCGTGTTATTGTTATCATTTTAAACCTGAACTCGCTCGGGTCAGTTGCATTATTTCTGTCAGTGGAAGATTTCCAGAAGTCGTGACGGATTTGACCTTTTGAATTAGCGGCGTGCTAAGTGAAGCGGCGCTGACCTTGTATCCCAGGATGACCCCGTTCTTCTGGGCCTTCAGCACCGGCGTCCAGGTCAGCAGGATCTTGGTGGAGCTGACCGCCTCGGCCGTCACGTTCTGCGGCGATCCGGACGGAACTGGAAAAACACACAGAGGATGTTGGGAAAAAAAGCCAACGCTAGCAATTCCGAGCTAACGATCCAATCCACAATTATGAATCCCGGAATTACTGTCAAATCACCATAGCAACAGCTGTTAGCCCTAACTCCACTGCACATGCTCAGTTAGAGCTTCACGTCTCTGCACATGCTCAGTTAGAGCTTCTCTCCTCTGCACATGCTCAGTTAGAGCTTCTCTCCTCTGCACATGCTCAGTTACCACCATTATTAAACCAAAATGCATAATACTGTACGTCTACTTTAAAGGACACATATTGTGTATTATTTTTATGGCAATTTTTTAGAACTTATAATAATAATGTCTCTACGGAAAGCTAACGTTACTTTACACCTGTGAAGTGATCCTTCGTCAGGATTATCCACCTACTGGCCGCAGAGGGAATTACACGCTTCCCCCCGACACGCTAACGCAGCTGTGATGAGGAAATGCTCAGAATGAGTCTGGCAACGATTTGTGGACTTGAAAAGAGCGCACAAGGCCCCGGGAGCCAAACTATGCTGTCATAAACCTGAGAACCTGAGTGTTTTCTGAGGCTCAGAGCGGAGAAGACTAAACTAAACTAGTCCAAGTCATGTTTATGTTCGTTTTTATGACGAGGAACAATGTCAGAACAATGTCCTTTCATGCTTTAAATCATAATCTAACTCTACTTTCCTGTCGAAAGTAATGTTCTTAAAAGTCGCTGCCAGTTTATAATAAATCCCCAGTGGTTCTTACCAGACTCGGTTGTCATGGCGACCAGAGTGTTGCTCCAGGGCCCGGGTCCAATGGAGTTGTAGGCCTGGATCTGAGCCTGGTAGTGTGTCCAGGGGTTCAGACCCTCCACGGTGCATTCGGCGGCGCTCACGCCCTCGATCTCCACGGTGCGCTCGTCCCCCTGGGCGTTGGCCCCCTGGGCGTCGGCCCCCTGGGCGTCGGCCCTCCACATGCGCAGACGGTAGCCCATGGACTCAGGGCTGCTGTTGTACTCGGGCCCGTCCAGAGGCTGAGCAAGACACAAGCGCTCGCATGTAATCATAATACTTTATAAGAAGTATAAAGTACTGTTTGGGGGTCTATTTGGGGGTCTGTTTGGGGGTCTGTTTGGGGGGTCTGTTTGTGGGTCTGTTTGGAGGTCAGTTGGGGGATCTGTTTGGGGTTGTCAGTTTGGGGATCTGTTTGGGGGTCTGATTTGGGGGCCGTTTGGGGGGTCTGTTTGGGGGGTCAGTTTGGAGGGTCCGTTAGGGGTCTGTTTGGGGGGTCTGTTTGTGGATCTGTTTGGAGGTCAGTTGGGGGGTCCATTTGGGAGTCAGTTTGGAGGGTCTGTTTGGAGGGTCTGTTTGGGGATCTGTTTGGGGATCTGTTTGGGGGTCTGATTTGGGGGTCTGATTTGGGGGCCGTTTGGGGGGTCAGTTTGGAGGGTCTGTTTGGGGGGTCTGTTTGGGGGTCAGTTTGGGGGGTACTTTTGGGGGTCCGTTTGGGCGTCGTGTGACAGAAGTGTGACAGGCGTGTGACGGACGTGTGACAGGCGTATGACAGGCGTGTGACAGACG
Source organism: Eucyclogobius newberryi (assembly GCF_026437365.1). Taxonomy (NCBI): domain Eukaryota; kingdom Metazoa; phylum Chordata; class Actinopteri; order Gobiiformes; family Gobiidae; genus Eucyclogobius; species Eucyclogobius newberryi. Next base: position 37,009,543 of record NW_027316056.1, on the reverse strand, counting down.
TGTGACGGACGTGTGACAGGCGTATGACAGGCGTGTGACAGACGTGTGACGGACGTGTGACAGGCGTGTGACAGACGTGTGACAGGCGTGTGACGGACGTGTGACAGGCGTATGACAGGCGTGTGACAGACGTGTGACGGACGTGTGACAGGCGTGTGACAGACGTGTGACAGGCGTGTGACGGACGTGTGACAGGCGTATGACAGGCGTGTGACAGACGTGTGACGGACGTGTGACAGGCGTGTGACAGACGTGTGACAGGCGTGTGACGGACGTGTGACAGGCGTGTGCCAGACGTGTGACGGACGTGTGACAGGCGTATGACAGGCGTGTGACAGACGTGTGACGGACGTGTGACAGGCGTGTGACAGACGTGTGACGGACGTGTGACGGACGTGTGACAGGCGTGTGACAGGCGTGTCTTCAGCAGCAGACTAACGGAGCGTGTGTCGTGTTCACAGCGTCACGCGTGTACCTTCCACTTGATCCTGAGGCTGGTCTGAGAGGCGTCCTGCAGGCCGAGCTGGGTCGGGGGGCTGTCGGGGGCGTCCTGCAGGGTCTGGATGGTCCTGGAGGGGCCGCTCAGAGGACTGGTGCCCACGATGTTCAGCTGCCTCATCCGGAACCTGCGCGCGGAGAAGACAAAGGGCTAACTCACGGCTAACTCACGGCTAACGGCTAACTCACGGCTTACGGCTAACTCACGGCTAACACACGGCTAATGGCTAACTCAGCTCAGAGGTGTCAATGGTCCTGTTCTTAGGTCTGGACTCTTTGTTCGGACGTTTAGTTTGTATTTGGTGTGAGGAAAGTAAGGAACACTTTATCTATTCTTACTTTCAAAAGGAGATAGTCCTGGTTCAGACCTAGTCCAGTTCTGGTTCGGTCCTGGTCCGGTCCTGGTTCTGTCCTGGTTCAGTCCTGGTTCTGTCCTGGTTCTGTCCTGTTTCAGTTCTGGTTCTGTCCTGGTTCTGTCCTGGTTCAGTCCTGGTTCTGTCCTGGTTCTGTCCTGTTTCAGTTCTGGTTCTGTCCTGGTTCTGTCCTGGTTCTGTCCTGGTTCAGTCCTGTTTCAGTTCTGGTTCTGTCCTGGTTCAGTCCTGGTTCAGTCCTGGTTCTGTCCTGGTTCTGTCCTGGTTCTGTCCTGGTTCAGTCCTGGTTCAGTTTTGGTTCTGTCCTGGTTCAGTCCTGTTTCAGTTCTGGTTCTGTCCTGGTTCTGTCCTGGTTCAGTCCTGGTTCTGTCCTGGTACAGTCATGGTTCAGTTCTGGTTCTGGACCTGTTTCACAAGCTTTAGGAGGAAAACGTAGGTGATAATTAACTCTAAGAAACAGAATGAGAATTTTTCCCATGGATAAAGTTTAAAGTTAAGCTAATTAACTTTTACTTTCTCTTCAAAGTGAGGCCTAATTAGCATGAACAGCAGCAGGAGATAGTGAGGTCCTGGTGCAGACGGGCGACACCGCCGAGCGCTCGGGTCTGCACCGTGAGAACGTGGAGGGTTTGAAGTTACAGACAGCAAAATCACTGCATCTGAAAGCCCCCAGGAGCCAGCGCTGACAGAGTAATCCCAGGGAATGGACTCGCAGGCACTTACTGAGACTGAGGCAGAGAGGGAGAGAGGGAGGGAGGGAGAGAAGGAGGGAGGAAGAGAGGGAGAGAGGAAGTGAGGGAGAGAGGGGGTGAGGAAGTGAGGGAGAGAGGGGGTGAGGAAGAGAGGCAGTGAGGCAGAGAAGCAGAGAGGGAGAGAGGGAGAGAGGGAGAGAGGGAGAGAGGCCCGAGGAGCCAGAGCTGACAGAGTAATCCCAGGGAATGGACTCACAGGCACTCACAGACTTCCACAGACCGAGGCAGACTGCACTGCACTGGAGGCCACGACAGACGCAAAGAACTACACTTAGTTTAAGTACAAGTACAAGTACATGTATAAGTACAAGTACAAGTACATGTATAAGTATAGGTTTAGGTTTAGGTTTAGGTTTAGGTTTAGGTTTAGTTTAGTTTAGTTTAGGTCTAAGTCTAAGTCTAAGACTAAGTCTAAGTCTAAGTCTAAGTCTAAGACTAAGTCTAAGTCTAAGACTAAGTCTAAGACTAAGTCTAAGACTAAGTCTAAGTCTAAGACTAAGTCTAAGTCTAAGTCTAAGTCTAAGACTAAGTCTAAGTCTAAGTCTAAGTCTAAGTCTAAGTCTAAGTCTAAGTCTAAGACTAAGTCTAAGTCTAAGTCTAAGTCTAAGTCTAAGTCTAAGACTAAGTCTAAGTCTAAGTCTAAGTCTAAGTCTAAGACTAAGTCTAAGTCTAAGTCTAAGTCTAAGTCTAAGTCTAAGTCTAAGTCTAAGTCTAAGTCTAAGACTAAGTCTAAGTCTAAGTCTAAGACTAAGTCTAAGTCTAAGTCTAAGTCTAAGTCTAAGTCTAAGTCTAAGACTAAGTCTAAGTCTAAGTCTAAGTCTAAGTCTAAGTCTAAGACTAAGACTAAGACTAAGACTAAGTCTAAGTCTAAGTCTAAGTCTAAGACTAAGTCTAAGTCTAAGTCTAAGTCTAAGTCATGTGAATTTACTGTCATGTGAGTTTCTGATAAAAAAAAAACGGCATATCTTTGTTTCATTTTGGTCGAATTGTGTAAAATCGTGTATTTACCGGTCCAAACAACAAATGGTTTAATTGGAAGAATAATCCTTGAACTTGGTGGTCTGCTTGAATCCTTGAACTGAACATAGTAGAAAAAGGTTCAGTTGTATCATCTGAACCATTTCAACTCTCATCCAAGAGTCATTCTCAATCTGCCAATCCAGACTGGGAACTCACATATTTATGCTAATCTGGGTAGGCCCTGCCCACCGGGCGGGATAAAACCTCTTTGTTTACTATCAGTCCTGTAATGGGCTATGAGCCTCCTATTGTCCCTGGCTCACTCTCTCTCTCTTCCCAGAGTACCTGTTTAGTATCCGAATGCTCTGGGCGTCGACCTCTCCAAGGATTCAAAATTCCATTATAAACAACAGGATTTTAAACCCTGTTCATATTTAATGATGGTCTTTCTTTTTTAACAAAAACTGAAAATGTGTTTTTTTAAAGTTTTAGTTGTGGACAAATAATCCTTTGTGAATTAATAACATTTATTTTGTTCAAATCTGAATGTAAAATGGGCGGTGGAGACATTTTGAATGAATTCACATTCAATTCACGGAGTAAAAACTGTCCAAATAGTAGACATGAGTATCCACATGAGATTAAAATCACCCCAGGACCTGAATGTTGAATTACAGGGGGTGAAATTCAGGGGAATATTTACAGATTTTTTTACAGACTTGGACGATTCGCACATATGATGTTCATAATTATTACAATCTGTCAGATCATACGAGAAATGTACTTTTAAATCATAATCTCAAGCAATTGACAAAAAGACGTTCAGTCTGCGGCGCTGTGAGACGTGGCTGAAGCTAGCGTAAACGAGACACAACGTCCACGACGAGTTTGTCTGTTTCCCGTGAAATTCCACCGATATAAACAAACCGTCCGCCGGGCCGGGCCGTACGCCGGGCCGGACGCCTGGCCTGACCCCTGGTCGTACGCCGGGCCGGGCCGTACGCCGGGCTGTACGCCGGGCTGTACGCCGGGCTGGCCGCGCCTACCTGTACTGGGTGAAGGGGCTCAGGTTGGGGATCTGGATGGAGTTGGTGTCGGGCTGGTTCTCCTCCTGGTACAGCACCTTCCATGGCTCCTCCCTCCCGTCCTCCAGCACCACCTGGTCAAAGGCCAAAACGCAGCTTAAAGTCACATTCTGGAACATTTCAGCCGACAACAACAAAAGACTCAAATGAAGGTGTTTGTTGAATTATGGGTGTTTTTTATCGCTCTGGATTTGAGTACTTTGAAAAACTTGTGTACTGTGAGCGCTTTTGTCTCTCCACAGAACTGTCATTTGATTCTGTTTCTGAGCTGAAATGTTACACACTGCGGCTTTAGCGTGTCACATGTTTACAGCTAAAGGTCACTTATAATCTATCGTGGCTTTTTGTGATTCGTGACACTTTGCACTGTCATGTGGCTGGAAATAACACGTAAAGATGTTTCATGATCAGAGCATGTTCAGTGCGCGTTTATCATTATCATATTATGTGTCAACAATGGCTCCGTGTCCGTGCCGACCGCAGCCCCACCCAGCTCCGCCCCCAGCAGCATTGACACACCTGTCCCTCGATGATCCAGGTGGAGATGGCGGTCTTGCCGTCGGAGCCCGGCCTGAAGCGCAGCGTGGCGGTGCGCGGGCTGATGTTGGAGATCACCAGGTTCGACGGCGCTCCGGGCAATTCTGAAACACGCACACAAAATACACAAAACCCGCTCATGTGACGTTTCATGCTAATGCTATCGATCGCTTAGCAACTCGGCTAGCTTTTGACCTATAGCCATTAGCGTTAGCCTACAGAAAACCCGTTCATCCATCTCGTGTTAAAGAAGGTGTGAAAAGATTTAACATTTAACAACACGCATTTCCCACATATAAATACCAGACGCGACGTTCAATGCTAATGCTATCGATCGCCTAGCAACTCGGCTAGCTTTGTCCTATAGCCGTTAGTGTTAGTAAGTTGTGACTAATCAAGAGGGTTTGGGCTGGTCATCAAGCACATTTACATGACGACAACACCTCGCTAAGTGAATGTGAAACGTTTTTGGTGTTTTATTTTGGATGATTACCGGGTAAAACAGACTGAAAGTGGAGATTTCGGGCGCAATAATCGAATTTAGTGACATTAAACATGATCTTTTAAATGTAACTGGTGAGAAGGCCAGAACAATGACATAAATATCGTGAAATAAAGATGTTATAGACTTATGTTAAATACGTTGAGCGTCTATCTTTATGCACGGCACCGGAAAAGTTACACAGTTCACTTTTAATTCGAAACATTTTACAGAAATTACATGTAAAAAGTAGATTCTAAATTGGGTTAATAACATAGCTTCTACAGCAATTGTACATCAACAATCAAAATCAAACAGTTGTTATTAGAAATGTGTTATTTAAATTTAATAACCACAATTATTCAAAATGATGGTGGACACATGAAAAATCTGATCGTTATCTGGTTCCTGGACTGATCAGATTATTGAAAGAGTTAGTAATCTGATTTCTTTCTGATTGTTCTCGGCTTTGCAAGTTTTGGATGAGGAAAATTGTGCAAAAACTAACGAAACTCGACGAAAAACGAAAGAGAAAATGTAGAAAGAGTGATCTTAAAATTGATTGCACCTTGTCTTTATGTGAAATAAGTATTTTTCCACCCATTTTCCCACTTTTTTTCATACCGAACCATACCCCTAATTACTGAAAGTCTTGATATCAGCTGTCCAGTTCGGCTGCGCGCCAAATGACTCTCTCTGGCTGCATACATGAATACATAACCAGGGCAGAGCGATAACTTTCCTGCCCCTCTCCTTCTCATCTTCTCCTCTACACATTCTTTGGCTCTTTTTCTCGAATTCATAAATGACTAAAATCTTTCAAAAACCCCGAGCCGTCCGTGCGTCCTGTCTTGGTTCTACTTTGTGCGGTGATAAATTAGTGATCACAAAAACAGTTTCGGACGGCGCTTCTCGTCCTTCTCTGCTTTTGCGCCGCTCGTCTCTTTTTGTCCGTCTGCTCCGCCTCATTAGATTCTCGTGGCTTCTATGGATATTACTCTGTGTTGCCGTTTGAATAGTAATCAGCCACAATAAGGGCTTCATATGCAAACCCGGATAAAGGATTAGGTCTGTGCACGCGGGGACGGGCGCTGATTTCCTAGTTAGATTGGGTTGATACATTCTGCTCACTATAATGGGAATGTGTAATAAAGCTGTAAAAGAGTTGTATGTTTTCATGATCATCTCAAAAAGTACATGATACATCCAATACATCCGATCCAAGCGCGATATATCCGTAAAATGCATTTTGTAATTGTTTTTTTTATAAAAGCTTCATTTGCGCACAGTTAAATGTACTTTTTGTGTGTTTTTAACCCAGTTCTAACAACGTTCCGTGATGAAAAACAGACCTGAAGTTGTGCTTTGCTTCATTCACGCTTGTTCCATTAAAGGACAAATATCATGCAGTATTTGTGCTGTTTTCAGGCTTCAAACGTGCTCTTGAGTACCTTAAGTTTGGGCTGTCATGTTTAAAAAAACATAAAAATGGTTTAATTGCTGCTGTTTCCCCCGGGACTCGCTGAGGTTTGGCGGTGTCTACTGGCTGCAGAGGGAATTACACACAGTTCAACACGTGTTTCAAGCTGGCCTCTCACTTCCGGGTCCCAGCAGATAATATAAGGACTTAAAAAACGAGTTTTTGACGGTCGGAGGGGAGAGGACTTTCTAACCAGGATCCTTCAAACTAGCGTGAATTAAGCTAAATGCTACTCCATGTATGTTTTAGCTGAGGGAACGTTGTTAAAAGCTCCAAAAAGTACATTTTGCATAATATGTGTCCTTTAATCTTGTTTACGAGGTTCTCTTCTCCTTCTTTGAACCTCACAGAAAGACTCGGTTCCCAGATTGGTGATGTTGCTCCTGGACCAGAACAGGACCGAACCGAGTCCACACCAGAACTAAAACGGGCTCAACTCAGGAACAAATAACGTCGAGCGGGAACTAAATTCATAAATCTGAATCCGTGCATTTCTGCCTCAAATCTACAAAACGACCTCCTTCAACCTTGCACCTCGCCACAGATGTGAAAATATCGATATCAACCTGTGTCAATATCGTTTATCGGCCACGACAGCGAGGCAAATAACAGATACTGGTATTTTTGTTTTTTTAAATCCATATCTGACCATCCACGACCACAGGCTTCAGAATGATGGAAAATTAGGATCGTTGCCGTGACATTTATTTGGGTTCAGGGGTGTTTTGGTTTTTATTGATTTGTGGGATGTCTTTTGATTTATGTCCGTTTTTATTTCTATGGTAGTGCTTTGTTTGATTTTTCATATTTGTATACATTTTTGTATTAAAAACAATCTAAAACAAAAAAGTCCTCTAAATATTGTATAAAACGGGGAGCTAAACATAAATTAAAAAAGGACACATACGTGAGAGCTGCAGCAGTTTCCTATCGGTTTGTATGAAAATAAAGATTATTTCCGATCACACGTACTAAACTCACCTTAGAAGAGGGAAGTATATTGTTTACACATTCAAATAAAAAACTGGTTTGAAAATTACAACTTTTTTCTCACGCTTTGAACCCTGTGGTCATTACAACGGTGCGTCTACAGCCACCGGGGGGCGCTCTAGCAGGAAGCCCAGCTGTTTGACCCACTGTAGAAGCAGACGTCAGTGGACAGTGTATTTTAAGCTTCAAAACGCGGTGTGTTTTATTACAATCAGACTCACACCCGGTCCCCTTTTTTATCATTTTTAGACCCGACAAAAACATAATCAACCCCTCCCCCCCCTTCCTTGCCCCCCTTTCTGTTTTATTTATTTGAATAAGTTAACTAATTATGTATTTAATTACCTTTTCTTTCCCTTTTACCCCCTACATTTACCATTCTACATACAGACACACACACACATTAGCAACACCCAAACATAGCACGTCACCGAAAGCCCTTTCCCATAACCCGATCATGACCACTTACAGAACTCAATCCCATCCTGTCACTTCTGTCATCGTCCTGTCCCACTGTCTGTTTGTCTTTTTATCTGTCTTTCCGTCTCACTCGTCTGTCTGTTTCATGTGGTTGACGTAGGACTAGGAGTCTAATGAGGAAGTGACTCTAGACGCAACGAACACAAAGACACACGTGGAGCGCAGACGTGTGACATACAAGTCCTGCAGTTTAGGACCTGCTGCATCACGATCATGGACCATATTTATGTGTAAATATCTCATGCTATAACGTGGGCACCTGTCGCTCGTATATGTACAATTTATGTTTTTTTTCTTTGTCCATTTCGTGCGCGCGGCTTTCGATCAGGACAGAAAAGCACGGTACATACAAACACAGACCATCAACACCTCCTTTCAAGTCGGCCCAGTTACCATGGACACCATCGCTATAATTACTTTACAGCCGTGAGAACAGACGTGCGGCGTTTTACGGACTCAGCACTAACGCGTCCAGGCTCTCGCTCAGAACCAAATGATTCACAAATAAGATTCCCCACAATTGTCTGCGGTTAAATTATAATCCATCATGTGGACACGCTGGCATTTGGATGAAAAAGAAACCCCATTTTGTTCCTGGCGTGATCTGCGCCGTTAAGGTAACTTTAACCCGTGAGTTAGCGGCGGCGTTCAGAGCGCATGAATATTCAGAGCGTCACTTTACGCCGCGGGGCTGCGTTCAGGGCCGCCACGGCGACGCGCAAAGAAACTCCACCGAACGATGTGGGAGTCAGTCTGAACGGAAATGTGATTAAACTGAACGTATTCTGCAGAATCCGCCGTTTAAAACAAGGTGTAACTCGGCGCGGTGGAATATCGGTCGAGCCCGAATGTCTCGCCTGCTGGGTTGCGTGGCCCCGCCCCCCACGAAAACAAGCGAATAAGATAAGCGACTGGTTTAAGTTCCTCTGACAATGGCATTGAACTAAAATGTAGTTAAGGTAAATATACTTTTGAATTGTGCTTAACGTTATACATTTTTTTGTTAATGTTTAAATGTGAATGAGTGACGCTGGTGTGATGTCACTTCTTGTCATTTTCTACAGTTTTTCCAACATTTTCTCCACAAATACCTGCTCGATTGGTGTAAAACTATACTTTATTTGCACGACAGGTATAAATACACCAAATAAAGTCAAAATGAGAAAATCGTTAAAACCCGTCGTACGTCACTTTAAACGTCGCAGCTGAACAAGCGCTAATGAGGTAAGCTTCTTATTAATACCACATTTAATACTGATAAAAGCTTTAAATTATGAATCAACAGTTAAGAACCGCCTATATTTAGATCACTGCAGGGTCTATTGTGTTAGAAACAGAGAAAAGGCAAAAAAATGACGTGAAAGCGCAAAAAAATACACAAAAAACTGACGAGCAACAACAAAAAAACAACAAAAAACAGCCCAAATCCACTAAAAAGGATCGGACTGGGCGTCGCCGCGCTCCCGTACCTGGTGGGACCCCGGTGGAGATGGCGGACGAGGTGGCGGCTCCTCGGCCTGCGGCGGTCCGTGCTGCCACCTGCAGGCTGTACGTGGTGGTGGAGGTGAGCCCGCTGAGGTGGTACTGCAGGGTGGTGTTGGACAGGGCCTTCTCCTGGGCACTGGACTCGGCGCCGGACACTTCCCACCTCAGCACGTATCCTGGGAGACGGGACACACCCCAAAAACACCGGTGAGCACCTTGGAAAGCCTCGCTAGGACGACGGGCAAACTGAACACGCTTGGGCGACGTTCGAGTGGATCAGGTCCGAAGGGTTGAGGTTGTGTTTGGGAGATTTACTGTTTTTGAAAGAAATATCCAAAACTGCAAAAGCTTGTTATTGTTTAAGATCGGCTCCACAAACACGTCACATTCATCCTTTGGCTTAAAGCGCCCCCTACAGGGCGGACGACTCATTGAACTAAAATGCAGTTAAGGTAAAACATATTTAGACATTTTGCGAAAAATTATTAAAAGAAATTAACACAATCGCACATTTTTTTAGGTTTATAATTTCACTTCTTGTTTGTAATCGATGATATCACACTAGGAAATTACCCAGCAAGCACTGGGAAAAAAAACTCATCTAATGTCACGATTTTTTTTATTTGACAAATAAAAATATATAAGAGCGACTTTATTTTGTTGAATTAATGTTTAGAGTCAAAAAAGTTGTTTCTTTGTGTAAATTCATCAGAAACCTTCACTGTAAATCCTGTCACATCCTGTCATTTTCTACAGATTTTTCGACCTTTTCTCCACAAATACCTGCTTGATTGGTGTAAAACTATAATTTATATGTACGACAGGTACAAATACACCAAAGGAAGTCAATTTAGAAAAGCGTTAGAAGCTGGCGGGTGGAGAGGGGAAGGTGTGTGTGGAAGGTGACCCCTGACTCTGTGAGTATCAGTCAGGTTGATGTGGAGCCACTGGGTTCCACTGAGAGAGAGAGAAAGCCCTGGAGAGGGAGAGAGAGGGGGAGAAGGGACAGAGAGAGAGAGAGAGAAAGGAAGGGAGACGGAAATGCAAGTGACAGAAAGACGCAAGGAAGACAGAGGTGGAGAGGGAGGGAGGGAGGGAGAGGTGGAGAGGGAGGGAGGGAGAGGTGCATTCTATCACTTTGATGTGGAGCCAGAGCGTTCCCCAGCGAGATGGAGAGAGAGTGAATAAGAGAGAGAATAATGGAGAAGAGAGAGTTCCACAGTGGGAGTGGAGATGGGGAGGTGTAGTTGTGGGGGTGGAGCTGTGGGAGTGGAGATGGGGGGGTGGAGATGGGGGAGTGGAGCTGTGGGGGTGGAGTTGTGGGGGGTAGAGCTGTGGGGGGTGGAGTTGGGGGGGGTGGAGTTGGGGGGTGGAGCTGTGGGGGTGTAGTTGTGGGAGTGGAGCTGTGGGGGTGTAGTTGTGGGAGTGGAGCTGTGGGGGGTGGAGTTAGGGGGTGGAGCTGTGGGGGTGTAGTGGGAGTGGAGCTGTGGGGGTGTAGTTGTGGGAGTGGAGCTGTGGGGGGTGGAGTTAGGGGGTGGAGCTGTGGGGGTGTAGTTGTGGGAGTGGAGCTGTGGGGGTGTAGTTGTGGGAGTGGAGCTGTGGGGGGTGGAGTTAGGGGGTGGAGCTGTGGGGATGTAGTTGTGGGGGTGGAGCTGTCGGAGAGGAGTTGGGGGGGTGTAGTTGTGGGAGTGGAGCTGTGGGGGTGTAGTTGTGGGGGGTAGAGCTGTGGGGGGTGGAGTTAGAGGGTGGAGTTGGGGGGGTGGAGTTAGAAGGTGGAGCTGTGGGGGTGTAGTTGTGGGAGTGGAGCTGTGGGGGTGTAGTTGTGGGAGTGGAGCTGTGGGGGTGTAGTTGTGGGAGTGGAGCTGTGGGGGGTGGAGTTAGGGGGTGGAGCTGTGGGGGTGTAGTTGTGGGAGTGGAGCTGTGGGGGTGTAGTTGTGGGGGGTAGAGCTGTGGGGGGTGGAGTTAGAGGGTGGAGTTGGGGGGGTGGAGTTAGAAGGTGGAGCTGTGGGGGTGTAGTTGTGGGAGTGGAGCTGTGGGGGTGTAGTTGTGGGGGGTAGAGCTGTGGGGGGTGGAGTTAGAGGGTGGAGTTGGGGGGGTGGAGTTAGAAGGTGGAGCTGTGGGGGTGTAGTTGTGGGAGTGGAGCTGTGGGGGTGTAGTTGTGGGAGTGGAGCTGTGGGGGTGTAGTTGTGGGAGTGGAGCTGTGGGGGGTGGAGTTGTGGGAGTGGAGCTGTGGGGGGTGGAGTTAGGGGGTGGAGCTGTGGGGGGTGGAGCACCTGTGATGATGCCGTTCTTGTCCTCCGGCTCGGTCCAGCTCACTTTGAGAGACGTGTCCAGGATCTCGGAGAAGGTCAGCTGACGGACAGGTCCAGGAGCTGCAGGAAGCGACACGACACAGTGACATCAGCCTTTTGAAGCAGGACGGGTGTCACGTACAATGCGGGAGAGACATGTGGCAAACGGTCAAGGCCTGGAATCGAACCTCACACTTACAAGCACTTTAACTCGGGCCGCAACCAACAATTATTGTACTATTTGTATCCTCATGGCGCGCCGCTAACATGCTAGTTCCTGTTAGCCGTGCCATAACTTCACTTCATTTCGATGCCAGTAAAAGTCCCGTACAGTGCCTTTAACCTGCGGCGATTCGACTTTGAGAAGTGGTGTGTGACCGCTGCCGTGAGGTGGGACTCCCGGACAATCCCAGAAGCCCCCGAGGCGACCGTCGCACTAGAGCGCTTAAGCTAGCCACGTGCCTCATTTATCTGCGCGCACAAAGCTATCATCAGGTGAGAATTACGCCCCTCGTTAACCTTCAACACATCGATCAACAGACGCGGCTGGTGGTCCGGCTAACGACCCTTAGCATCTCCGTGAGCGCGGCCGTCTGCGCGCCCGCGGGTTTAACGGCATTTAACTGTCGATACGGGAGTGAAACCAAACAAACGACACTTACGGCCGGAAGACTTGAATTAAGGTCTGTGAAATGAGACGCAACGTGCCCAATTTGTACTTAAAAACATGAAAAACAGTTCATTTTAAACTCTTTGCCGTCGCCGTAAAGCTAGTTAACGTTAGCATTTGAATGAAACGCTCTGTAATTAAATGTCGACAGCGCTCTGGGTTTAGCTTACGTCAGGTGCCTTTAGTCGTACCCTTGGGTAAATTACTTTGCAGTGATTAAGAGGCATCAAACATACATGTACATGATATAAACAACAGACAAAACGGATTCATCATTTCATTAATTACGAGCTCGTTTAAGAGGACAATAGCCGCTGGGACGAAACTGTCTCTATCGCTTTTGCGTTTGGGCACGACCAGCCATCGCCCCCCGATGGCAGGTACCGAAACGGGGCGTTCAGGGGGCGTGGCTCCGGTCCTGCATGGCACCGGAGCCTCTGCAGCTCGCCGTGGCCGTCCAATCAGCATCAGCCACGATCCGTGCATTTTTTCGTTCTTCACCAAGATGACACTTGTTACTCCGGGTTGTCACTCACCGTCCTCGTGGGTCTGTTACTCCGGGTTGTTACTCACCGTCCTCGTGGGTCTGTTACTCCGGGTTGTTACTCACCGTCCTCGTGGGTCTGTTACTCCGGGTTGTTACTCACCGTCCTCGTGGGTCTGTTACTCCGGGTTGTCACTCACCGTCCTCGTGGGTCTGTTACTCCGGGTTGTCACTCACCGTCCTCGTGGGTCTGTTACTCCGGGTTGTCACTCACCGTCCTCGTGGGTCTGTTACTCCGGGTTGTCACTCACCGTCCTCGTGGGTCTGTTACTCCGGGTTGTCACTCACCGTCCTCGTGGGTCTGTTACTCCGGGTTGTCACTCACCGTCCTCGTGGGTCTGTTACTCTGGGTTGTTACTCACCGTCCTCGTGGGTCTGTTACTCCGGGTTGTCACTCACCGTCCTCGTGGGTCTGTTACTCCGGGTTGTCACTCACCGTCCTCGTGGGTCTGCAGCAGGGTGGGCGCGCTCCGGGGCCCGTCCCCTGGCGTGGTGAAGCACAGCGTGGAGCAGTGGTACCAGGTGAACTTGGCCAGCCCGCTGACCAGGCCCGTGTGTCTGCTGGCGGGGTAGTCCGGAGTGATGGTTACCACGGTGACGTCCTCCGGGGACAGCTCGGGCCAGACCATCAGCTGCAAAACAGGCAGCAGGTTCAGTCCGTCGCCATGGCGATCAGCTCACTGCAGGCACTCCACATTCCACACGGGCCCGATGCCCGTGAGCCATATTTACACATGAACATCAGTATTTTCAATTCAATATCGACGTCAAGGTTATGATTTATTAAGAATTCAACATGTGGTTTAAACATAAGTGTTTCACAAGAGTAACTGAAATATCATGTTTTTACTCTTATTACTGCTGTTTTATGCATGTTTTTGTGTTTGAAAAGGAAACACAAACATGTGACCATCAGTGAACACAAACATGTGACCATCAGTGAACACAAACATGTGACCATCAGTAAACACAAACATGTGACCATCAGTGAACACAAACATGTGACCATCAGTGAACACAAACATGTGACCATCAGTGAACACAAAGATGTGATCAACAGTAAACACAAACATGTGGTCAACAGTAAACACAAACGTGTGATCAACAGTAAACACAAACATGTGGTCAACAGTAAACACAAACATGTGGCCAACAGTAAACACAAACATGTGTCCAACAGTAAACACAAACATGTGGCCAACAGTAAACACAAACATGTGTCCAACAGTAAACACAAACATGTGTCCAACAGTAAACACAAACATGTGGCCAACAGTAAACACAAACATGTGGCCAACAGTAAACACAAACATGTGGCCAACAGTAAACACAAACATGTGTCCAACAGTAAACACAAACATGTGTCCAACAGTAAACACAAACATGTGGCCAACAGTAAACACAAACATGTGGCCAACAGTAAACACAAACGTGTGGCCAACAGTAAACACAAACATGTGGCCAACAGTAAACACAAACATGTGGCCAACAGTAAACACAAACATGTGTCCAACAGTAAACACAAACATGTGGCCAACAGTAAACACAAACATGTGGCCAACAGTAAACACAAACATGTGGCCAACAGTAAACACAAACATGTGGCCAACAGTAAACACAAACATGTGTCCAACAGTAAACACAAACATGTGTCCAACAGTAAACACAAACATGTGGTCAACAGTAAACACAAACATGTGGCCAACAGTAAACACAAACATGTGGCCAACAGTAAACACAAACATGTGGCCAACAGTAAACACAAACATGTGTCCAACAGTAAACACAAACATGTGGCCAACAGTAAACACAAACATGTGGCCAACAGTAAACACAAGTACACAACAGAACAACTCAACCCTAAACTGCCATATCTCACAAATTAGCTTTAATTTACCAACTTTTGCAAGCACAAAACCCAGCTAGTAGCATGTAGCGCTAGTAGCATGTAGCGCTAGTAGCATGTAGCGCTAGTAGCATGTAGTGCTAGCATCAGCTAACCGGTACAACTACAGCGTCTTTACCACACGGTTATTCATGCAGACATACTTTGTTAAAGGTGACACACAGCGCACCTTGTATCCCTGGTTGATTCCATTGATGAACTGCTGTGGCGGGGGGCTCCACGTGAAGCGAAGGGTGGTCGAGTTAACTGCAACCACTTGCACGTCCTGAGGGGCCGCAGTGGGGACTGAACACAAACAGAAACATATCAAAAACGGTCATATTTATTGCCAATATTGTGATAAACTAAACTAACTTACAAACATATTCAAATAAATATAATAGTTTCATCATCATTTTAATAGTTTGTTTCCCTCTCCAGACTTCAGCCTGTTCAGTCCCACTTTGTGACATCACGAGGTGGTGGTGGTAATCTAGGAAGTGCTCCTCTATGTTTTTAAAGCCCAGAGTCATTTTGAAATATTTTGCCGTAAAATTGTTTAGATTAAGATGGTATTGTGCTTAGCCTCATTTAATCTGATTCACCCCTCTGTGCATCAGCAATGGTTCAGTCCAGTCCAGTTCCTCTTTAGGGAAATTAACATTTTGTATGTTCAGAGATCAGCGCTCACTTCATCGTCAGCAAATCAAGAATACACAAAGTAAGTCGTCCAAAAGTAATTTAAAAAGCTCTGAATAATGCATAGTAAAGAACCTTTAAACTCACGTAAGGTTAAAGATTGACATAACTAATGTTTTAATGGACATATTGAGATTCAGTCCATTTTAGCGCATAATTCCGCTAACCTTGCAAAAGCTAAATGCCAACCCTGCAGGCGACTCCCCGCTGCAAAATGAGCCAATTACTCATTCAAATGAATATGCCATATTGTATTTTGCCCGCCTGGTTTGCATACTAATTCAGAGTGGTGTTCAGTGGCTTGTAGTTAATGTCATGTTTTTAATAAATCATGCTCTGTCCAAACCTTGTCTGTGTGACCTGTGGCGGCCATGGTCTTATGAATCACAACACTGTCATTAATATTCATTTTTTTTACCTTCTTCAATTGGGGCTTGTGAGTAAAGTAGGGGTGATCTGACTGACCGTTATCTGGGTTATGAGATTCAGCCCGGACCCGAGAACCAGAGGCGAAAAACCCTGAACGTTTGATTTAAAGTTGAGTTTAAACTGAATCTTGTGAACGGAGCACGTGGCCAATCAGAACGCTCCACTTTCTGCAACTGGAGGCGCAGAATTAGAGAAAAAAAAAGGAACCCTTCAAAAACCAGCTCCTCCGAGGTCCAAAACGGGCTGAATAAGTGAAGTGGTGAAGAGGAATGGACTTTTAAAAACACAGAGGAGCTTAAAGTGCCCATGACAGGTTTGTACCCTAAACATTTTGACTTTATTTGGTGTATTTGTACCTGTTGTACATATACATTATAGTTTTACACCAGGTATTTGTGGAGAAAACGCTGAAAAAGCAGTAGAAAATGACAGGAAGTGACATCACACCAGGGACATAGTCAAAGTTTATGCAGAATTTACAAAAATAAACAACTTATTTGACTCTGTAAACATTAATTCAACAAAATGAAGTTGTTCTCTTATATTTAACATTTATCAAAGAAAAAAAAAAAGGTGATTAGATTGGTTTTGGCCCTGTGGTTACTGGGTAATTTCCTACTGTGATGTCATCAATTACAAACAGGAAGTGAAATGATAAACCTAAAAAATTTGCTATTCTATGATAACATTTTTATAACTTTGAGTAAAATTTAAAATACATTGATCTTAACTGCGTTTTAGTTCAACGAGTCGTCCGACCTGTAGGGGGCGCTTAAAGGTGAGACACTGCAGGTGCAAAATGTTTACACTTTTTAGCCAAATTCAAAATATGCTTCAGGAGTAACAAACGTGCACAAATGAAACGAATAGATGACGACGACTTGATGAAGAAGACGGCAGATGATGAAGAGGAGGAAGTGGTCGTGAGGCTGAATCTAGTTTAACTGCGATCATTCCTCAAAGTGGGTTTTATTTGGACGTTTATTACAGTTATTAAAGAGCGGCCGCGCCCCGCACACACGCACGCCGACATAAAGATCCAGTCATTATTGCGAGAGCGCCCGACAGCTTTATAGACTCAAGAAGCGCTCGGCTCGTTCATTATTCTAATACGATTTAACGGGAGTCCAAACCGGCGACAAGAGAGGGAGGCTAAAGGTGCAGCGCCAACAGCAAATCAAGACAATCCAGCTGACGAGAAGTCGGTGAGTTTGAAAATGGTAAACGAGGTGGCAAAAAGTGTTGTGTCGACGAAGGGCGGATAGTGTTACGATTTGAGGATTACTCCGCGAAATCTCGTCCGACGTGCGACTGTTTCTGAAGTTTGTGACTCAGTTTCAGAACTATGTATTTGGGCCTCGAAACTCCTGCCATGGACACGATAAGTGGATACACCTTTAGAACGTACTTTTGGCGGCAGGAAAAACGAATCAATCACATCCGGACTGATCGTGGAAATGGAGAAATTTTACATAAATTGGACAAAATTTGACTTATTTTAACATTTTTCTCTTTAAATGTATTATTATTATTTTTATTTCTGGATGCCTTACTTTTCCTAAATGTGCATTTTCAAATTTTGCCCAGCCCTGTCTTGTCAATTTTTTTATTTTTCATTTTTTTTAATTAATTAATACATTTATTTTATGTATATTTTTTGTCTTTGTTCATATGAATTGTGTTTTTCTTGAAAAAATTAAAATAAAATAAAAAAAGTAAATGTGGCAAAAAGTATTATTTGTATTTTGTTTAACTATAGAATTAAAATTAATTAATCTAGCTTCCAAAATAGTCACGATTATAATTTTTTGGTTCTTGTGATTACATTGTGACCTAAATAATCACGATTATCGATTCAGTGAATAATCTTGACATCTTTAAACATGAGTCAAATAAACAAAGAAGAACAAAAACAACAAAAAAATCTAAAACTGAAGTGTGCGTAAGTCTGGTATTTCAAAAAATAATATAATAACAATCATATAAAACTTGAGTCCTCAACAACTGGAGGAGGATTTTAAATATATTTCGTGGTCTACCATTATCTTCCTGTGATTTACTTGAAATATTTAACTGAAAATATTGCGTTAATAACTGGGTAAACGGCAAAAAAGTTTGAAAAGACCTTTTTTCTTTCTTTTTTTTGCTCAAACCGGCCACATTATTGTCATTTGCGATCTTCTTATCTTTACCCAAGACACAACTGCATCAGAGACTGACACCGCGTTTGGACGATATTCGCACTGTATCGACTTCTTGCCCGAATTATCAAGCGCGGGTCGATATTCAATTCTGCCGAGCGTCGAGACGAACGCTTCAGCGCAAAGAGAGAACGACGGGGCCAACGGAAACG
>NW_027316056.1:36916553-36986553 GCF_026437365.1 Eucyclogobius newberryi | reverse complement strand
CAACCAAGTGTGACAATAACCGAAGCTAGAAATCATGTATCAACAACATCCATGTTTGTGGACCTTCTGTGCTGTTTTCAAATCCACGAATCGTTCTGAGCGCTCCTGACGCCAAATCACGTTCATTGCGTCCGCGCTCTTGCGTTAGCATACTGGCTACATAGCTTAGATCGCCGGCGTTTGATTTGTCGCTTTGTTTTTTTTTCATGGACATTCTTATTGCTGCCAGTAAATGTGTATTTTCTAAACACGGGATGACAATATTCTTACATGATTACCGTATTTTCCGGACTATAAGTCGCACCTTTTTTCATGGTTTTGGCCGGGGAGCGACTTATACTTATATTTATACTTATACTCCAGAGCGACTTATATGTGATATTATTTGTTATTTTCACACTTGCAACCGCATTTCATAATCCCGTGCAACTTATATGTTTTTTTCTTCTCTATTATGCATTTTTTTGGCTGGTGTGAAACTCGTTAGCTACTCTAATTTAGCTACTTTTAATAAGGCTTTTGTAACGTCCACACGCTACTCATTTAAACGTGTTGAATTCGGTCCAGTAAATGATTTCCCACAAATATTATACTCAGCACTACAGCAGCTCACAGCATAACGTCATTGTGAACTTGACTATAATTGTACGTAAAATGTATTATTATGTGTTGAAAATCGCCTTGAATATGTTGTGAAAATCTGACATATGAACGTAGTAAACGAGACGGGAGTTTATCGAGAAGCAGCTCGCTTTTTATCGGATCGGATTCTTTTGGATTTATTAGATTAGTATCAGCTTTTTCGCCGACAAACGTGTTAGCGTGTTAGTGTGTTAGCGGGTCAGCGGGACGTCCATTTCATCCTCTGAGCTTGTATTAATGCACGCAGACATATGCTGTTGAGTAAATATGTTAATGTGACAGATTCTGAAGCTTTACGCAGCTTAAGCGCACGAGCAGATGTGTGCGGGGCTCTTCACGCGCGCACGCACCGCTAACGCCTTCCAGCGACTACGTTTTCAACATGTCAACAGATGAAATAAATACATAAAAACAAACAATGCTGTCGAATTCACTGCAATCTCAGTTTAAATAGTCGTATACTATTCAAGCAATAAAATGTTCTCTGCGTCGTTTTCCTTGTTATTTTATTGTTTTTTTCCATCATTTATTGAACGATTTAAATTTTAAAATTTTCCAATTTTTTCCAATTTTTCTATTTTTTTTTAAAGAACAATGAGCAAACAAATACAGGAATAAAACAATAAACACAACAACAACAACAGACATATATCAAAAGACGTCTAACAAAAGCACATTTAAACCCAAACCAATTTTCAAATTGAATGCGATTTCTTTTGCCTTTTTCATCTTTTTTATCATGTTCTAAAATTTGTGAACCAATCGATAAATGAGGTGACGGACCAATCAGAGGGTTCGTGCCGTGATCGGGCGGGATTTGAGGAGATAGTGAAGGAGTCGGGCGAGCGAGGGATGAAGCGCTGCCGGTGCAACGACCGCGGGAAGGAAACGCCTTCGTGCCAAATGTAAAGAAACTAAGGACGATAAAAGGAGAGAACGAGCTTTTTTACTTCTGTGTGACGTCGTGTTCTTTTGAGAACGTGCCGGACTCGTCATGATTCACACCGGACACAAACGGCAGTCGCATTGTCCGAGTTAACCCAAGACCGCGGACGTCCGGTCAGAAGCGCCGGTCAGAAGCGCCGGTCAGAAGCGCCGGTCAGAAGCGCCGGTCAGAAGCGCCGGTCAGAAGCGCCGGTCAGATGAGCCGGTCAGAAGCGCCGGTCAGATGAGCCGGTCAGAGCTGTTACTGTTGGAGACCGAAAACTGAACTTTCTGAACACAAAACAAACTTAAATGTGACAAAAACAGCCATAAAGAATAAAGTTCAGTCAGTTTTTTGGGCTGTATATTAAACAAAAAACACTTAATTCTGCTTCTGAAATTGTTGTTGTTATTATTATTGTTTATTCATTCATTTATTTCATTGTTCTTTAATATTTCAACAACAACAAAATCGTAATTAAAAAAAAGGCACTTTGCATTTGCTTTTTTTTTAAGAATACAAAAATAACTACATATTGCTTCTAAAATGGTCAAGATTGTCACTTTTTCATTCTAGCATATAAATGTATAATCGTGACCAAAAATACACAAATACAAGTGATAAAACGACTTTGCTTTTGCTCCAGCATCGTTCAGCTTCACTGAATGTGTCCGGTAAAAGCCGCTGATAATAGACTCCGCCCTGTCGCTCATGAACACGCTGACACCGTTTGAAAGCTTCTCCCGAAGCGCGCTTAGCAACGCCCGACGCCGTCTCCGCGCTCCGTTCTCACAAACAAACGACAGTGAGTTAAAAGCGTCTAATGGAAGCGGCGTAATCGCCCTCCCTCCAGGACTCCACTTATGATCCGGTTTGGTGGTGGTTTTTGTCTGTTTTGATTTCCAAACGTGCAGTAAGTCGGTCTCGGTCCGGCGGGAGCTAATGTGTGCGCCGGCGCTAACGCTCGTCAAATCACTGCTAATTAGCAACAGCGACTGAACCAAACAAAACACGACTCTACGTTTATGACGAGACGACAAACTCAACAGCTTTAGAGTTTCTATTGGAACTTTTTACAGATCAACCTTGGAAATAAGTGAAAAATAAGTAATTTTTTACTATTATGCATTCAGTGAGAGACTGATCCACCCTCACTGTGTGAAGGAAAGGTTTCACAGGTCTTTCCTTCTGCTGCTGTCAGACTTTATAACAAACACTGTTAGTCCTGAACACTCGCAATACTGACCTAACCATGTGCAATTCTGTCATATGTGCAGTTGCTGTTGTGATTCATGTGCAATTACTGTGAAATTCATGTGCAATCTATGTGCTGTCGTGAAACATATTCATTTGCAATTACTGTCGTGATCACATGCAATGGTATTTATGTATTTATTTATTTTTATCTTTTTATTATTATTTTCCTCTCCATCCCTTGTTGGGAAATGGGAGGTTTTGTCTATGGGAGTTTTTGTTTATATAAGATCTTCTACTGAGAGTGTTTTTCAGACTTAATAATAATAATAATAATAACTTTTATTTATATAGCGCTTTTCAGTGACCCAAAGACGCTGAACATAATAAAAAAGGGGGGGTATTTACAGACAGGGGGGGACAACACGTACAATACACATTAATATACAGATAAAATGAACAAGACAGAAGAAGTAGAGAGAAAAAGATGGGGATGTAACAGGGGGTAGAAGTGTAGGCAATGGGGTAGAGGAGGCTAGGGGTAGGGGAGGTCATAGGCTTGGGTGAAGAGGTATGTTTTTAGGCGGGATTTGAATGTTGTGAGTGAGGGAGAGTGGCGGACAGGTTGGGGGAGGGAGTTCCAGAGTCGGGGTGCTGTTCGGGAGAATGCTCTGTCGCCAAAAGTTTTGAGTCGGGATGTTGGTGCAGTCAGGGTGAGAGAGGAGGAGGATCGGAGAGCTCAGGAGGGGCGGTGGGGGATGAGGAGGTCAGACAGGTAGGGGGGGGCAAGGTGGTGAAGAGCTTTGAAGGTGAGGAGGAGTATTTTAAAGTTTATGCGCTGCTTGATGGGGAGCCAGTGGAGAGAGCGGAGAACGGAAGTGATGTGATCACGGGACCGGGTGTGGGTGAGGAGGCGGGCAGCGGAGTTTTGGACCATTTGGAGTCTATGGAGGGAATGGGAGGAGATGCCAGTGAGGAGGGAGTTGCAGTAGTCAAGGCGGGAGGAGATGAAGGCATGGATGAGGGATTCAGCAGCGGGGAGGGTGAGGCAGTGTCGGATTTTGGCGATGCGGCGGAGGTGGAAGTATGAGGTCTTGACGATGTGGCTGACATGGGGAGTGAAGGAGAGGGTGGGGTCCATGATGACACCGAGATTGCGTACCAGGGTAGAGGGGGTGATGGTCGAGGTGTCGATGCTGAGTGAAAAGGGACCAGTTTTATTGAGAGTGGATTTGGTGCCAATGAGGAGGAGCTCTGTTTTGTCACTGTTCAGTTTGAGGAAGTTGAGAGTGAGCCATGATTTTATTGTAGAGATGCAGGTTTGGATGTGGCTGAGGGGAGGGTTTTGGGTGGATTTGGTGGTGAGGTATATCTGGGTGTCGTCAGCGTAGCAGTGAAAGTCCAGGTTGAGTTGGCGGAGGATGTGACCAAGGGGGAAGATGTAGCAGATGAAGAGGAGGGGGCCGAGGACTGAGCCCTGGGGGACCCCTGCGTTACTGGGGAGAGGGTGGATGAGTGACCGGAGAGGGAAATGAACTCTTGCCTGTTGGTGAGGTAGGATGTGAGCCAGTCAAGTGCAGAGCCCTCAACACCCAGTTGGCGCAGCCTTTGTAGGAGGATGGAATGGTTTATAGTGTCAAAGGCTGCGCTGAGGTCTAGTAGTAACAGGATGTTGAGGGCCCCGGAGTCTGCAGAGGTGAGGAGATCGTTGAGTACTTTGACCAGGGCTGTTTCAGTGCTGTGAAGTGGGCGGAAGCCAGATTGGAGGGGTTCATAGAGGTTGTTTGACTGGAGGTGGGTGTGAAGTTGGGCGGCGACGATGCGTTCCAGCGTTTTTGAGAGGAACGGCAGGTTGGAGATGGGGCGGTAGTTGGAGAGGTTGGCGGAGTCTAGGGTGGGTTTTTTGAGGATGGGGGTGATGGAGGCCAGTTTGTAGATGGAAGGAACATGGCCGAGGGATAAAGACTGGTTGAAGAGGGTGGTGAGATGGGGGATGAGAGCAGGGAGGCAGGCCTTGGTTAGATTCGTTGGGAGGGGGTCGAGAGAGCAGGTGGTGGTTTTGGAAGCGGTGATGAGGTCTATGATATGAGAGGAGTTAACAGAGGAGAAGGTGGTGAGGGGAGGGAAGGGTGGGTGGTCAGGGAGAGGAGGGGGGTCAGGGGTGGGGGTGGTGATGGAGTTAATGGAGACGGCAGTCATGGAGCTGTTGATTTTGGAAATTTTGTCATTGAAGGCAAGGAGGAAAGAGTTGCAGAGGTCAGGGGAGGAGGGTGGAGTGATGTCCGGTGGCTGGAGCAGCTTGTTGACGGTGGAGAACAGGGTGCGAGGGCTCCGGTGGGAGCTGTTGATGAGGGTGGAGAGGTGGGCAGATTTGGCGGCTTGGAGAGCGTCACGGTAGGAGGAGATGTGTAATTTGAAAGCTTCGGCGTGGACGGTGAGGCGGGTTCTTTTGAGGAGTCGTTCGAGTTGGCGGCCAGTCTGCTTCATGGTGCGGAGTTCAGGGGTGTACCAGGGGGCGGGGTTGATGAATGAGACGGAGGAGGTTTTCCTATAAGTGATCTGTTCTTTTCTTCTGTATCCGCCTCTGTATTTTACCTGCGTTGCAACAATGAAATTTCCCCATGTGGGACAATAAAGGATTATCTTATCTTATCTTATTGTGTCTTTAATTTAAACATTTTGTATTATTTATTATTGTGACTGTAATTTACTTTAAACACTTTCTATTAGGCATTATTGTGGCTTTAATTGACTTTAAAATATAAAAAAATATGCATTATTATTGTGGTTTGAGGTTTGCGAGCGGCGCATCACACTGAGCCCACAAATAAGAGCTCATGAAGGAGGATCGCTGCTCGGGCCGAGGCTCCTGAACTCGAGAGGCGAATTTGGGTTAAAATCAATCCAAAAATCTTCCCGTGCTTGAGACTTAACTCACTCCGTCTTCATGAAAGAATGACTCCTGCAGCCATCGTTCTTTCATCGTTCTTTCATCGTTCTTTCATCGTTCTTTCATCGTTCTTTCATCGTTCTTTCATCGTGTTCAACAGTAAAACACACGTAGAAATGCTTGATACTTGCTCTATTTAATGTGTGGAATCTTACAATCAAAGCCATAGGACATGAGACGTTCTCCTCCACATGTGACTGATCTTTCCCGAAAAGGGCGTGGCTGTGCTTCATGCAAAACAAATAATATGCGCTAAATGTCCTCGCGTCTGTCGTCCGCAAACTTCCAATCGTGACAGTGCACGCTCGACGATGCCGGCGCCGCTCGCCCGCACTTCTCCGTGTACGTAGTCGTTTTTTTTAGATCACGAGATTCTAGCCATTTTCAGATCTTTTGCCCGCACTAAACCACACCCCCTTTTAGTCGATTAAGCGATACGCAGGACATGTCTTTAGTCGAGTTTCAGAAGCACTTGGCGTTTCATTAGCGTTTTGGCGGCTCTGACCTTCCACCGTTCTGTTTTTATTGTTGAAAAATACATAAATTCTGGACTGACGTTTATTATGGACATAAATGGAAAATAAATATATAATTCAGACGTCATTTGACACAGACTTTGGACCAAAATGGGACGTTTACTTTGGACTAAACACGACGTGCCTTCATTTCTTTGGACGTCTTCTGTTCTATTCTTTCTTCTATTCTTCTTTTCATCCCCCGTCCTCTCTCTGGTCGTCTTCTCTTTTTGTTTGAATTGAAAAATGAAAAAAATTGAATAATACCTACATGACCTGAGCTGTAATTGCCTGCTTGGCGCCATGGCGATACAACTTCAGCGCCATTAGCAGTAACATTTAGCCACTTTAAGTTAAATGAACGCGAAACGCCAACGAAAGTCATTTCGAAACGCCCAATTGATGACTTTTAAACATAAATCTATTTGCTTTTCCCACTTTCCCACACACACACACACACACACACACACACACACGGACCGTTTCACTTCGGCCGCACGTCCCGGTCCGTTGCCGCGGCGGGCGTAGCGACCCGAGACCCACACGTCGCGGGCCGATTGTTGGCGCGGGAAGCCGTCCGGGATAAATAGGTCATTTCGCCGGGAATTGCCTCGGCGGCGGAAATGGCCCTCGATGCTCGCGCGGTTCTTAATCACGTCGGTTGCAAATGTGCGAGCGCGCCTCCTCCGCCCGCCGGGAAAGATAGTTTTATTCACAGCCATTTCCGCTAAATAAAAGGTGACCGATTCTATTAAGCGCTAAATGGAAGAGGGAAAAACTCTATTTCACACGAATCCCACATGTGGCGATTCTAATGGTCCCGCGCCGTTCTGGAAACATCTGTGAAATAGCCCTGAGGATTATTCTACGGCTTTAATAAAACTGCCATGAGTACGTGTAGAGCAAATGGCAATAAATATATACATCGAATTTAAAGTTGGAACGTCCAATACGATGTCGAACTGACTTTGTCCAACTTTTAACCAGCGGCGGAGTGTTTTCTACTCGAGTAAAAGTGCAATTACAAGGCTGAAAACGCACTGCTTCCACAATCCGACTTAAAGATGCTGAACCCAATCTATGGCAGCGTTTATGGTCAAAATGAGCGCGCTGTGTGCTGTCTGCATCTAATTACAGAGCGTGTGAAAGTCAGAGAACCAGGAAGTGAGCGGTGCTAGCTGTAGCTGTTAGCTTAGCGGTGACGGTGAATTCTGCTCTGGGCTCTGAAAGGTAAGAACATCGCTTGTGAACTGTGAATAATTATGAAAATTGTGAAAATAAGACTTCTGTAAAAAAAAGAAAAAAAAAAAAAAAAAATGACACTTGAATTCGAAAATTGACTTTGGACTATTTAAAATTTTCAAATGTCTTGTATCTGTTTTACTTTCTCTTTGTTTTATATTTAGTTGTAAAAAGAAAATGACAGCAACAATCAGGTACAGCAGCTCTAAGTCAAAAGTACTCCTGAAAAATACTGAAAGTACTATTTACATCATTTTTATGCAATTTCAACTGCTTTTTAAATGAGTCTTTTACACAAAACATGAGTAATTCGACAGTTTGGGACTTTTACAGTACTTTGCTTAACTCCTGCGGCGTTTAAATGCAACTTATTACAATGACATGGCTAGGAATATACTTAAGTACAAGTACGAGAACATGGAGGTTTAAAGTGATTACAAAGTTACACTTCTATCCAATGTTTTGCTAAAATACAAGTACACGTTTAAAAATCCACTCCAAAATGTACAATTACCTTAACAATCGACTCAAATGCAGTAACGTGAGTATTTGGAGATCGTTACGGTAATTAGCTTCCCCGCGTTTAGCCGTGTTGTTTCTCCATCTAAAACACACCTCAAGTTATGTTTTGTTTCATTCTCTTGTTGCGATCCAGCTGCTCCTCCGTGTTTTTAAAGTACATCGTGCATTTTAAACAGAGCCCCGCCGATTGTCGCTCTTAAACCGACGAACACAACCGACCGTCGTGTATGCTAACGGCAGCTATTGTTTGCAGCCTGGTTTACACCTCTTTGAACGCTCTGTGACGTGTTCGACTCCCCCTGCTGGCAACAGTCGGCGGCGCGAAGGATTTGGAAAGGAGTTGGCTGCACGGCTATCGCTAACGTGTCGCTAACGTGTCGCTAACATGCCGCTAATAGATAGCTTATTTTAGTGAAAGCAAAAAAGCTAAAAAACATTGTGTCGCTAATTTGTCGCTAACATGCCGCTAACAGATAGATAGCTTATTTTAGCGAAAGCAAAAAAGCTAAAAAACATTGTGTTGCTAATTTGTCGCTAATTTGTCGCTAACATGCCGCTAACAGATAGATAGCTTATTTTAGCGAAAGCAAAAAAGCTAAAAAACATTGTGTTGCTAACGTGTCGCTAACGTGTCGCTAACATGCCGCTAACAGATAGATAGCTTATTTTAGCGAAACCAAAAAAAACTAAAAAACATTGTGTCGCTAATTTTTCGCTAACATGCCGCTAACAGATAGATAGCTTATTTTAGCGAAAGCAAAAAGCTAAAAAACATTGTGTTGCTAATTTGTCACTAATTTGTCGCTAACATGCCGCCAACAGATAGATATCTTATTTTAGCGAAAGCAAAAAATCTAAAAAAACATTGTGTTGCTAACGTGTCGCTAACGTGTCGCTAACATGCCGCTAACAGATAGATGGCTTATTTTAGCAAAAGCAAAAAAGCTAAAAAAACATTGAATTGACGAGTTTTTAAACAGGTAATCAAAATAAATCACTAAAAACTCTCGATTCTGAGCTAAAAACGTCGGTTCTACAATCGTTTATCCCTTTTAGCTGGAGTAGAACGGCGGCTCGTCGCTCAGGACGTGTACGCGCGTCGGGCGTCTCTCACCGTTGCGTTTCGGCACTGTACTGGCCGCGTCCCACTTGATTGACAGCGCAAAGCCGGAACTGATAGGTCCTGGCCGGAGTGAGCCCGCCCACTGTGAGGTTGGCGACGGTCGGGTCCACCTCGGACAAGTAAACTTTCCACGGCGAGTCTGAGAGAGGGAGAAGTGCTCGTTAGTGTGGAAGTGCTGATTACTTTGATTAATAGTGTTTTCCTTATAATATTTGTGGTAAATATCGCACGTAATTTGTCATGAAAAGCTGAAAAATGAGTTGAAACGCACAGTTCTAAAACACGTTACACAATAAGGTACAATTTCATGTACAAGGAACACATTTTTATGACTCTTTAATTTAATAAAACACATTTTAAATACATATAATATAAATGATAACTATTGTAATATCTATAGTGTAAATTAGAAGAGCTTTGTCGCAGTGTGCTCTATAACATTTATGCCATTAGATCGTGTGATTTTCATTCAGAAAATACAATTATAAACCAGAAAAATGGTCCAAATTGGGAAAAAAATGTAAATTCTTCAGCTGAAACGTGAACACAGTAATTGCAGCTGCGTTTTACTGAAAAAAAGTAGTACAAATTGTCATGTTTTGTCATGAGTTTTTTTTCTAAGATATCCCTCTTTATTATTATATTTCTGAGCCTAATCTGTTTTGCAACATTGAAATTTCCCCATTCCCCAAGGTTATCTTATCTAATCTATTATTTTAATCTATCTTATCTAACACAAAGCCATGTATCGAGACACTAAACTTGCTTTTCAAGTTTTGGATTCCATGGAAACAGACATTTAAAAACTTACTTCTGAACATTCTCATGGACATTGATGCGTTTGATGCTAAACTGTGGAATATTAGAGCCCAATGAACAATTATTTCCATGGGAATAAGGCCAAGTACGAGTCAGGTTTGTGGAGATGCGAGCGTGCTGTAACTCTCAAAAACACACTTGTATTTTAGTCTATTTTTGGCTAAAGACGTTTAAAAACCTTTAAAAGCTCAAATATAAAAACACAAACATGATTTTTTTCTCACAAACTGAAGAATCTTCGTGGATGAGAAGCTAAACGTCTTAAAACTCTAAAAAACTGTCGAGTTGATGGAATAAAATGTTCTTTCGGCATCAATAAAATGCATTAATAACGTATTTGTAATCTGTGAAAAAAGTCATGAACGTATACGAAAAACCTAAATGATTAAAAACCTGCACGTGCTAAAATCAAATTTTTTGAGATTTTTTTCCGCCCAATAAACATAATAAAAGTAAACATTTTAAAACAGCAGTGATTTATGGCCAGCGACTGCTTTTCTTAATATGCACACTGAGCTACCACGTGCACTTTTACGGCTTTTTATGAACTTTTACCCCGTTTTATGCACTTTTTCTGCACTTTGACACAATTGTATGCACTTTTTATGCACTTTTACACCATTGTATGTACTTTAAATGCACCTTTACGCCGTTTTATGCACTTTTTATGCACTTGTACGTCCTTTTTATGCACTTTTACACCATTTAAGGCACTTTTTCTGCACTTTCACACAATTTTATGCACTTTTCATGCACTTTTACGCCGTTGTAGTGGCTTTCACCCACGATATACGTACTGTTCTCGGAGAGCTCCAGCAGGTAGTAGAGCAGAGGCGAGTTCCCGTCGAACGGGCGGAGCCAGGACAGCAGCACCGAGCGCGAGTCGGTGTCGTTCAGTTGTGCCGCCAGCGAGCGAGGCGAGTGCGGCAGCTCTCTGTACACAAAATATACACCAAATATACACGTTATTCACATGGGAGTGCGGCAGCTCTCTGTACACAAAATATACACCAAATATACACGTTATTCACATGGGAGTGGGGCAGCTCTCTGTACACAAAATATACACCAAATATACACGTTATTCACATGGGAGTGGGGCAGCTCTCTGTACACAAAATATACACCAAATATACACGTTATTCACATGGGAGTGGGGCAGCTCTCTGTACACAAAATATACACCAAATATACACGTTATTCACATGGGAGTGGGGCAGCTCTCTGTACACAAAATATACACCAAATATACACGTTATTCACATGGGAGTGCGGCAGCTCTCTGTACACAAAATATACACCAAATATACACGTTATTCACATGGGAGTGGGGCAGCTCT
Organism: Eucyclogobius newberryi; assembly: GCF_026437365.1. Classification (NCBI taxonomy): domain Eukaryota; kingdom Metazoa; phylum Chordata; class Actinopteri; order Gobiiformes; family Gobiidae; genus Eucyclogobius; species Eucyclogobius newberryi. Next base: position 36,975,281 of record NW_027316056.1, on the reverse strand, counting down.
CTGTACACAAAATATACACCAAATATACACGTTATTCACATGGGAGTGGGGCAGCTCTCTGTACACAAAATATACACCAAATATACATGTTATTCACATGGGAGTGGGGCAGCTCTCTGTACACCAAATATACACCAAATATACACGTTATTCACATGGGAGTGGGGCAGCTCTCTGTACACAAAATATACACCAAATATACACGTTATTCACATGGGAGTGCGGCAGCTCTCTGTACACCAAATATACACCAAATATACACGTTATTCACATGGGAGTGCGGCAGCTCTCTGTACACCAAATATACACCAAATATACATGTTATTCACATGGGAGTGGGGCAGCTCTCTGTACACCAAATATACACCAAATATACACGTTATTCACATGGGAGTGCGGCAGCTCTCTGAACACAAAATATACACCAAATATACATGTTATTCACATGGGAGTGCGGCAGCTCTCTGTACACAAAATATACACCAAATGTACATGTTATTCACATGGGAGTGCGGCAGCTCTCTGTACACCAAATATACACCAAATATACACGTTATTCACATGGGAGTGGGGCAGCTCTCTGTACACAAAATATACACCAAATATACACGTTATTCACATGGGAGTGGGGCAGCTCTCTGTACACAAAATATACACCAAATATACACGTTATTCACATGGGAGTGCGGCAGCTCTCTGTACACCAAATATACACCAAATATACACGTTATTCACATGGGAGTGGGGCAGCTCTCTGTACACCAAATATACACCAAATATACACGTTATTCACATGGGAGTGGGGCAGCTCTCTGTACACAAAATATACACCAAATATACACGTTATTCACATGGGAGTGCGGCAGCTCTCTGTACACCAAATATACACCAAATATACATGTTATTCACATGGGAGTGGGGCAGCTCTCTGTACACAAAATATACACCAAATATACACGTTATTCACATGGGAGTGGGGCAGCTCTCTGTACACAAAATATACACCAAATATACACGTTATTCACATGGGAGTGCGGCAGCTCTCTGTACACCAAATATACACCAAATATACATGTTATTCACATGGGAGTGGGGCAGCTCTCTGTACACCAAATATACACCAAATATACACGTTATTCACATGGGAGTGGGGCAGCTCTCTGTACACAAAATATACACCAAATATACACGTTATTCACATGGGAGTGCGGCAGCTCTCTGTACACCAAATATACACCAAATATACACGTTATTCACATGGGAGTGCGGCAGCTCTCTGTACACCAAATATACACCAAATATACATGTTATTCACAAGTAGACACGATGTAATATACTCTTTATTCACATGGGAGTGCGGCAGCTCTCTGTGCAAAACATTTGTGAAATATACCGTATTTTCCGGACTATAAGTCACACCTTTTTTCATAGTTTTGGACTTATACTCCAGGCGACTTATATATTATTCGTTATTTTCACAACTGCAACCGCATTTCACGTGTTGATTATTTTCACACTGGCCACCACAAGAGGGCGCTCTAGGCTCTAAGCGACGCAGAAGAAGAATCTGCACTTCCTCTTCCTCTGGAGTTTGTGGAGTTGTTTAGAAGTGACACAGAGGAAGAAGAATTCAATGGATTTAGTGATTTGGGCTCAAACTGATGCTTTGCTAAACTTGTTAGCATGTTCTTTGTTAGCCTGTGCGACTTATACTCCGGAGCAACTTATAGTCCGGAAAATACGGTACTCGTCGTTCGCATGGGGAGTGGGGCAGCGCTCTGTGCACGAAACATACGTGAAATATACTCGTTATTCACACATAGTCACGTTTTAAAACAGTGTCATCTTAAAGTAGCAGCCGTTGCATTTTTAAGCCTTTTTTTGCACACTTTGTACTGTTACGGGAACTATTTTGTTTTTTCAATCAGCACTATGACTTCAAACAATAAGGGAAATAGGAAAATACAAATAAAAAATAGTAATAGCAATAGAAGTAGTGAGAGTATATGTAGTATTCACAATAGCATTAGTAGTAAACGTTGTAACTCTATTAGTCTAATGTGTTGTTGTCTGTCTTTTGCTGTTTTTGTGCTTGTTGTTCTCACTATTGTTACTTTTTTGTATTTATAAAGTAAAAAAAAAAAAATAAATACATAAAAAAATAAATAAAATACATGTAAGAAGCAGCTGTATTTGTATAAAGAAAGATAAGAAGAAGAAAAAATAAGAAAAACAAAAAAGTAAAGGTAAGTTGTAATAGGACGAGGATTCTCTCCCATAACATTTAAATAAAAATAACATATTAAAGGAGATGTATTATGCTCTTTTCCAGGAACTTGGTTTTGAACTATGACATAAGTCGATCGTCATTTTACATTTTGTTCGGAGTAAAACGCAGTGTTGACCTAAAACAACTCAGTAAAAGAAACGGGTCCATTGACTTCCTGTTCAAAACGGCAGAACTGATAAGCCCCGCCCCCTCATAGTGACACTTCACCGTCAGCAGTTTGTCATGTACGTGTTTTTATTGTTGAAAAGTGGCTACGTGACGTTTTAAAACTCAACATGTGTCACTCAGAGTCTTCATTTGTCAAACAATCACAACAATGTGCAGGGGATGTGGGCGGGGTTAGGGGGTAGGGGACAACGGGAATTTCACAGGACAATATAGGATTACGCAAACATCAATCAAAATACAACTTTAAGTAATCTAATGATGAGGAAACACTGTAGTAAGAGGGTTAAAGTTGGTTTTGTATAATATGTCTCCTTTAAATGATGATAGTTGGGGTGATTTTAATAGTAGTATTGACGATGTTACACAGATCACAGATACACAGAAGCGCTGAAAACAAGCGCCAGTCATAATTATAGTGTCAATGAGAAGTTACATGTTAAAAGGATATATTGTGGTAGTTATTGAAGTACTAGCAGTGATAGCAGTTGCAATATTAATGCAGTAGTAGTCACAGTACTAGTAGTTGTAGTACCAGTAGTAGTAACCACTCACATGACTTCCAGGCGCGCGGTTTTGGAATCGTTCCCAGCTTTGGACAGGACGGTGCACGTGTAGTCGCCGATGTCGCCCGACCAGGTCTGACCAATGGTGAGCGAGCCCTGCCGCACAGACACACGCCCCCCGCTGGAGGAGATGACCAGTGCGGCGCCGCGCTCCCACCGGAAACTGGAAAGTGCAAGACAAACAGCGACATGTTGAGCTCATGTCATTTGTCATTCAGAGACGTTACATTATAAAATAAATAAAATGAATAAAATGAATAAAATGAATAAAATGAATAAAATGAATAAAATGAATAAATTGAATAAAATGAATAAAATGAAAAATACAAAAAATGAAACAGTAAATAAATAATAACAATAAATAGTGGCTAAAAAAATTAATACAATAAAACTTTAAAAAAGAAAGAAATGGGTTTGGATCGAAACGTGGATTAATTGCAGTTTTAAAGTTTGTGCAGCTTGTATTGTCTTTAGTGCAGTAGCCAGGCACCGACAGTGATGCGCGTATACGTACATTATCCTACAATAAAACTGTGAAACATTATCAAAAGCAATGAAATTAATAAATACAATGATAAAAACCACACATCTCACGCGGCGTTAAAAAGAGACTCCACGATGAGCAAACCGATACAATCTGAGAAACATTTGATGAATAAAATGAGAAAAGACACATTTAATACAGAGCTGATATTTATTGAGTGTTGATGAGCTGTTCAGTTTATTCTGTCTTTTCCCTTTTTATTACTCACAATCCCAGACGGCAGTGAGTAAGTGTCTGTCTGTGTCTGTTTGTCTTCTTTTATATAAGCGGATTAACGGCGCTTGTCTCCACGGAGATGTCTTTGCTTTACCGAGAACGTTCCACAAGCCAGTTACGGGTCAGATCTGTGGAGAGGCCGACCCCCTCGCAGTCATTTTTAAGCATTTATTATTCAAGCAATAAAACGTGTGTAATAGAAAGACTGCGGAACATTCCAGACGAAGCCAGAGTGACTGGTGCTCATGTAAACCTTCTATCACATTCATATTCAAATAAAAACATATCTCGTGTTGTTCGTAGGCTGCACAGATGAATGATGTTATTTGTGTGGTTTTAAATTCATAATAACGGTCAATACTGAACTTCCAAATCTATTTTCTAAAGTTTACCAATTAAAGGGGAAGTACCTCATTCTTTCATGTAATAAAGTAAGATTTATTTTGCATCAGCACTGATACGTTGTAAAAGCAGTTTACTAATTTAATAATGCTATTCTGTGATAAAAAAGAAAAAAAAAAGATTTATCTTAACTGCATTTTAGTTCAATGAGTTGTACGACCTGTAGGGGGCGCTTTAATCTATTTAAAAACTAAATAAAATAAATAAAATAAATAAAATAAAATAAATAAAATAAATAAAATAAATAAAATAAATAAAATAAATAAAATAAATAAAATAAATAAAATAAATAAAATAAATACTACTATAATAATAATGTTTTAGAGCTAATGTATGGAACAGCACCAACCGTTAAAATGTAGGCGTTCAGTTTAGAAACACTGGAAGGTTCTCAGTTACATAAGACACCTTTAAGTGATTATTGGTGCGGAATTGTCATATTTTTACTTGATGCAGCATTGGCGCACAGAGTACCCGCGTTTACCTGACGATGACCCTTTGGTCGTGCGTGGCGTTGCACTTGAGGACCGCAGTGGTGCCCTTGATCACCCTCAGGTCAGACGGCGGCACGGAAATGACCGTCCGATCTGTGGAGAGACGAAACGGGGAATTAGGGTCAAACGGACGTGCGGAAAAGCCCTTGACCGCCACCGTACGCCGAGCGCTGAAGTGTCTTGCTCAATAACACGTTTTTATTAGCTTTTAACCATGTCATATTGTCGTCCCTCCCTTGTATCATTCCATGTTCCAAAGGTAAACAAGCGTAATTAAAAAGCTAATTAAAGCGTGCATCATATGTCATTAATGTCATTTATTATGGCTCTCTGGAAAACACGTTTGTTCTAAAGCGCAACACACAAATCTATTTTGAGTCTTCTTTAAAGCTGACGTGCTTTTGTCTGCTCCGTGGTTATAATCTATGTCACTTACATTGTTATTTTACATTTGGAACATGTTAAATTGCAATATTGATCCAAAACGACTTGACAAAAGAGACAGCGCCAAGTCTGTTCTGATATGTGTTGGGAGTGCAATTACAGTACCGCATATTTGTTATTTACTTTCTATTATTCAAAGAGCACAGTTTAAACACGTCCAGAAGCGTGAATATTTGAGAGAAATCTGATCCTCTAGAAGTAAACTAGACGGGCGGTTTCGACTAAGAATAAGATGTTCTGCTGTTTGTTTGCGTCTGACTGGCTTTTAGGATTTACTTGACTTGATTTGGTGTATTTATATCTGTTGTACATATTAATTGTAGTTTTACTTGAATTGAGTCACTATTTGTGGAGAAATGTTACAGGAAGTGACATCACACCAGGGACGCTCATTCCATCCAATGTCTGAAGAATTTACACAAAGAAAAACCTGGAAACAAAAACTGTGACATTAGAGGAGTTTTGGCCCAGTGTTTGTTGGGTAATTTCCTTGTGTGATGTCATCAATTACAACCAGGAAGTAACATTATAAACCTAAAACATGGGAGAAAATGTGTATAATTTTTTGTCAAAAATTATAACATTATTTTTATTTTATTTATTTTGTATTATTTTATCTTATTATATCTTATTCTATCTTATTTTATCTTATTTTATTATATTTATTGTATTTATTTCATTTTATTCATTTCATTTATTATATGTATTTATTTCTTTTTATTAAACGTATTTTTTAAAATTATTATTTGTATTAATTTATTTATTATCCTCATTAAAAATATATTTATCTTAACTGCATTGTAGCCTTAATGAGTCTAATCTGTCAGAGGCATTTTAAATATTTGCACATTCACATTTTGTACAGTATCTTTAATAACCAACACTCAAACTAACTCTGAGCGTGCAAGCGGGCGGGAGAACTAACTCTGAGCATGCAAACGAGCGGGAGAACTAACTCTGAGCATGCAAACGAGCGGGCGAACTAACTCTGAGCGTGCCAACGAGCGGGAGAACTAACTCTGAGCGTGCAAACGAGCGGGCGAACTAACTCTGAGCATGCAAACGAGCGGGCGAACTAACTCTGAGCATGCAAACGAGCGGGCGAACTAACTCTGAGCGTGCCAACGAGCGGGAGAACTAACTCTGAGCGTGCAAACGAGCGGGAGAACTAACTCTGAGCGTGCAAACGAGCGGGAGAACTAACTCTGAGCGTGCAAACGAGCGGGAGAACTAACTCTGAGCGTGCAAACGACACTCCACTAAACCACGCTCGCTCTTAGAAGCTGATTTAGCAGAACACGCTGCGTCCTCTTTACAAATACACGCGTCGTTACTTGTAAGTACTCTACATTTCCACCGCTTTGTTCTGCTTAAGATGTCGACCGAGCGACGCGCAGACTCGGCGCTCGCAGACTCGCCGCGCGCAGACTCGCCGCGCGCAGACTCGCTCGCGTCGGGCGGCGTGCTGAGTCAGGCCGTATCAAAGCGGCGGCGTGTTCCAATTAGGCCTCGGCGATATTCTATTAAGATATTGACAGGATCGTAAAGAGGAAAGTGCAGGCGTTTGTGAGGCGTTTGAATCAGGTGAAAGTGCTTCTCTTTCAACACTTTTGTTTTCTAAAACCTTCATTTAGAAAAGGAAATGATAAAGTATCTATTGTATATGATATAGTCGACTTTTATTTGGACTAAAGGACTGTAAAACACATGCAAAAACACTTAAAATAATAAATAAAAATAAAATGAATGAACTATTTCGTATTTTTCTATTTTTCAACCTTTATTTGGTTAAAAAACGATTTGATAGTCTTAATTTGCACATTTTAAATAATTCTTTGACTTGCCGACTAATTGTAAGTAAAAATAATTACTGCTCAAATAATCATTAGTTTCGGCCCTATAGCACTTGAAACTCTAGATAATAAGAAAAATCTAAATATTTTCAGCGCATAATTAACAGTATTGATAATTATTATTGTTATTTTTTCCTGTAAATGTGTTTTTGTGTGTATTTTTCCCTTAAAACAAAAACAAAAAATCTTGTAAAAGCAGCTCTTTGTGACACAATCAAACTGCTGAACGCTGCAATGTTTTAATAGTGTTTTATATTTGATCCATCACAAAATCAGGAATAAGAGTCTCATGTTTCGAACTTTGTATTGAATTTGTGTTAAAAACCACACACGACCTTCATCTGGATTTGGTGTTAGCGCTCCATCTACTGGCGGCAGATGGAGGTTACTGTGGGGAAAACCAGCAAAAGCTAGCTTGCCCCGACATGTTAACCGTGAGGCTCATTAGCTCCTTTACTTACCGTATGTTCTCCCTGGTCCTGCTCGTTCTTTGAGTTTTTTTGTGTGTTTTTATTTTAAATATTTCTGTTGTTGTCGTTGTGTTCTAATAAAAAAAAAAAAAATAGCAAAAAAGGATGAATGAAGCTTAGTACAACTCCAGGTATGTTTAATGACGAGGGAACATCGTTAAAAGAGAGAAAAAGTCAATTGTGTATGTATCCTTTAACAATAAACTTAATTTACCAAATAAATTATGCTATAAAAACATCAATAAATATTGGATTTGTAATATAAATGTTACAATTATGTCCAAATATTTTTTTAAATGAATAATTTGATTTTTTTTTAAATACATATTTTTATTTAATTTAATAATTCAATTGAATTTCTTATTTTTTTTTTTTTAATTATTATTATTAATTCAATTTGTATTTCTATTTAACAATTTGTCAAAAATAAATATATAACTTTTTTATATATATATATATATATATATATATATATATAAATGTTAAACTAATATGTACCCTATTTTTTATGAAATAACTTGAATTTTTTTGAAATATAATTCAACTTTTTAATATTTTTGATTGAATAATTTTGTCTAAATTTAAATCACTGGCACATTGATGTATATTTAAGTAGAGGACACAACATTAAACTGTAGCAGAGACAAACTGAGCTTCTTCCGTTCATAAAAACACCTAAAAGCTCGTAATGACTCAAAGTGTGATCTTACTGAGGACGGTGAGCGTTGCCGTGGCGTTGATGGCCCCGTCGGCGTTGGCGGCGAAGCACGCGTACTCTCCGGAATCCTCCGAGGTGACAGGAAGGATCTGCAGCGAGCCCGACTGGAGGAGACTGAAGCGTGGGATCTGCACCGAGCCGCTGGCCAGCACCCGAGTCCCTGTAGAGACCCCAACGCAGACCGAGAGATGAGAACTCAAACGCACTCGTGTCCTTGAAGAGACCCCTACGCAGACCGAGAGATGAGAACTCAAACGCACTCGTGTCCTTGAAGAGACCCCAACGCAGACCGAGAGATGAGAACTCAAACGCACTCGTGTCCTTGAAGAGACCCCAACGCAGACCGAGAGATGAGAACTCAAACGCACTCGTGTCCTTGAAGAGACCCTAACGCAGACCGAGAGATATGAACTCAAACGCACTAGTGTCCTTGAAGAGACCCCTACACACACCGGGATGAGAACTCAAACGCACTTGGGCCCTTGAAGAGACCCTAACGCAGACAGAGATGAGAACTCAAACGCACTCGGGTCCTTGAAGAGACCCTAACGCAGACCGAGAGATGAGAACTCAAACGCACTCGGGTCCTTGAAGAGACCCCAACGCAGACCGAGAGATGAGAAATCAAACGCACTTGTGTCCTTGAAGAGACCCCAACTCACACCGAGATGAGAACTCAAACGCACTCGGGTCCTTGAATAGACCCCAACGCAGACCGAGAGATGAGAACTCAAACGCACTCGGGTCCTTGAAGAGACCCTAACGCAGACCGAGAGATGAGAACTCAAACGCACTCGGGTCCTTGAAGAGACCCTAACGCAGACCGAGAGATGAGAACTCAAACGCACTCGTGTCCTTGAAGAGACCCCAACGCAGACCGAGAGATGAGAAATCAAACGCACTCGTGTCCTTGAAGAGACCCTAACGCAGACCGAGAGATGAGAACTCAGACGCACTCGGGTCCTTGAAGAGATCCCAACGCAGACCGAGAGATGAGAAATCAAACGCACTCGTGTCCTTGAAGAGACCCCAACTCACACCGAGAGATGAGAACTCAAACGCACTCGTGTCCTTGAAGAGACCCCGACGGAGACAGAGAGATGAGAACTCAAACGCAGTCGGGTCCTTGAATCTAACGTACGAGGAAACGCTAAAGCTCGCTACTTATACTTCTAAACGTTATTGTCGATACATAGTTTAACCGGTTAATTTGTGCTGGAAAAGAGGATGTAGAACTTAATGAGGATGGACCCAGAAAATGCACAAATTGCGCTTCCATCACCTTGTTTTTAATGCGCTTTTTTAAGAGTTTTGAGTAATGGAAAGCTGAAACGTAAATATCACAGTTATGACAAAAATAGATGTTTCCGCGCTCGCTTCAGGCAGATTTTGAGTTTATTACAGTTAAAACCCATGTGGCAGTCGGACTATCGCACAACGGGTGGACACAGGTGTCGAGCGAAGCCAAAACAATCAAAGAGTTATGTTCACGTTCACACCGAAATCCGACGGTCCGACGATGCTGCTGCCATCTAGAGGACAGAGCCTAGTAGCTACTCTGTGAGATGTGCCGATAAAAAGTCTCAAAAGAAAGGATTATTCTTCCGTAACATTCCCAAAGACTCGGTTTGTGGCCAGAAATCCCTCTGGACTGAGCGGTGAGCACTTTGTGTCAGTTAGCAGCTGGCTAACGCGAGTTCACACAGTAAATTACCATTTTATTTGCGCGGCTATGCTAATATACCTTATTAGCCTACTTGCAGAATAAACGTTAGCCTCATCGCCTACTGTCCACGTGATTATTTTAGGAAAGTCCTTGCTCTAGAATGCTTCGAGGGCTTGTCCGGACGGAAAGCGAGCGACTGCGGACGAGGAAGCTTCGGCGTCACATGTCCACAACCGTTAGCTGTAGCAAGTTGTCGCTGCTTGTGCGTGTTAGCGACTTTTCTGCTGTAGCTTAGGATCAAAGCCCAGAATGTCTGTCTTCTTCGAGTCTCGCTACCTTTTCATTTCCAGTGAGATGCGCTATTCGTCACGACCATCTAACGGTGAGTATAAGACAAAATGGCGCCGACGACAAACCTGTCACGTGACTGAAACCCGTGAATACACCAGGTCGGGACATTGCGTTTGGATGCTTCAACGACACATTCTCCCACTGTATCGTACGACATATGAACTACCCGGTTGTTGGCGTGTGGCAGTGGGTGTATACCTCTCCTCCACAGGACGGCGGGTCGGGGGGCTCCGGTGGTCTGACAGTGGAACACGGCGGTGTGTCCCTCCGTCACCGTCTGGTCCTCGGGAGGCAGCGTGAAGAGAGGAGCCACGCCTGAACACAACACACACGTACGCACACGTCACACATTCTGTTCTCATATGTTTTGTACAGTCGCTGCGGGAAATGGAGTTGCCGTTGAGGTGAAAAACATGTACACAGGAAGCTCTGAAAACAGCACTTCCTGTCACTGAAAACAGCACTTCCTGTCACTGAAAACAGCACATCCTGTCACTGAAAACAGCACATCCTGTCACTGAAAACCGCACATCCTGCACACTGAAAACCGCACATCCTGTCACTGAAAACAGCACTTCCTGTCACTGAAAACAGCACGTCCTGTAACTGAAAACAGCACTTCCTGTCACACTCACTGGACACCAGCAGCTGCGTGTAGGCTTGCGTCTCTCCGGCGGCGTTGCGGGCGATGCACTGGAACACGCCGCCGTCCCCGGGCTGCACCCTCCTCACCGTGAGCCCCGTCGCCATGGTGACCTTGTACCGCGGGTTGGCCAGTTTGGACAGTGGCACCGTGTCTTTGAACCACTCCATCCTGGGCTGGGGGATGCCTGCGGGCACACGGACACATCCAGGTAGAAGACTGACGGACTTTATCTGGATTTTAGCCGTTTTGACAAGTTTATATGAGTTTATTTAGTATTTCAATGTAGTTTGTTGAGTGTCAATGCGCAGTATTCATCAGTGTTGGTTTAATCGACTATTTATGTATTTATTTGAGTATTTATTTCAGGTACAGTGCATATTAATACATAAATCTGTACTAAAATACGGGATAGAGTTATGTCATATTTTCGCTGACTCATAGAGACAAAAACTATGACTAAAATGATTGTCGACTAAAACTATTACTACGAGAAGCACTGATATTTTTTGTTGACTAAAAAAAATAACAAAACAAAGATGTCTTGAAGAAACGGAATAAAACATATATTTTCTGGTCGAATAAACGCATTTGGATTTAACCGACTCAAATAAGCTTGGTATTTATGTCGAAACTAAAAATATGTTTAAATTACAAGTCAAAATCAACACTGATGTTTGTAGAGAAATGTTGCCCCATCTTTGGAAAAAAAAAAAATCTGTAAAAATACAAATTTTTATTGTATTAAATAGTAGAAAACAAACTGAAACAAGTCACATTTCACTTATTGTAGAAAAAGCTTCAGTTGTAGTCATCTGGACTCAGTTAGAAAAAACAGACGTTTCGACTCTCATCCAAGAGTCATTGTCAATAAAAGAATTTAGGTCGAGAACTATATTTACACTGTCTTCTTCTGACTTCTTTAAACAGAAACGGAGGGCTAAGGTTCAATCTTCCTGTAGTCTACAATGGTATTCTGAACCCCTGGAGAGTTAGAGGACCAGTACCAGGACATTTAGATGTTAATCAGGTACTCAGGGTGAGTGAGCCAGGGTTTCAGAAAGACAAAGGGGAGACTAATAGCCCATTAAAGGGTTGAATAGGCTCGATAGATACAAAGAGGGTAAGTTTCTGTTGTAACAAACAACTCTTTCCTCTTCAGGAAGGCTCCTCCCAATGGGCTGGACTTACCACAGAATAGTATAAATATCGGAGTTCTCGACCTAAATTCTTTTATTGACAATGACTCTTGGATGAGAGTCGAAACGTCTATTTTTTCTAACTGAGTCCAGATGACTACAACTGAAGCTTTTTCTACTATGGAACACGCCTGGACGAATGAGGGATTACACCGACACACTTCACTTATATTAACGCTAATAATTAAGAAGAAGAAGGTGTGAATATTAGTCAGCGGCTCGTCGATGTATCAGACTGTTGTGGTGACGAAGGAGCTCTCCATTTACCTCCATCTACGTTCTCCCCTCGCCAAAGGTCTTTCGCGGGCACAAGCGGTTCCCGTGCCACGCAGACACATCCCGGAAGAGCTGGAGGAAGTATCTGGGCCGAGGGAAGTCTCAGGAGTCCCAGCTCACACTGCTGCCTCGACTCGGAATGACGTCACAAACTATCTCAGAGTTTTGCACTATATTTACCCTGCACTTGTTTCGTTTTTCACCACAAAAACTGCGGCACACTCACTTGTTTGAAGCGGGCATTCTTCTCCATTAAGCATGTCTTATAAATATGCATGCGGCATAATGAGTATTAATAATATATCGATCGGAGGTGTAGGTGGGTGAGAGTGCCAGCAGGGGCCAAAAACACTCTGAATAAAACATATGCTGACACGTCTGTCGTCTCCTGCCGCTCTGGAGATCGATTCCAAAGTCTTCTCTGTTCACGACCGTCACACGCAGATTATATTTGAATTGGAATTTCGAAAACATTAAAAAATTCTGTTGTTAAAATCTCTCTCGACAAAATGTTTTATTTTTTATATAACGTCCGCGTTCTTTAACTACGTGAAGAAAAATGTATTAGAAAGTTACGTTTAATAAATCCACATATTGGAGCATAGTCTATGGAAAATGAATTGCAACTTTTCCACCAACTTGGGTCGCCATGGAGATAGAAATATACCAGAAAAGTGACCTTTAAGTTCACCTTTATGTGCAACGCGCCGATTGCCTTCGCACGACAATGATGAATTTAAAGTGACGTTTTTTGAGGTTTTTAACAAAATTCTTAATATATTCATTAGTTTGATGAGTCGTCCGACCTGTAGGGGGCGCTTTAAAGCTGTTCCGTACCTGTGGCCACACACGGTATCTCCACGTTCCTCTCCAGGTCTCCGATGGTCCTGCTCTTGGGCTGCATTGCCAGGGAAGGGGGCGCTAGAGAGACACAGCATAGATTGTGTTACGGTACGAAAATAAGACCGTTCTGCTGCGTTTAGAAATGCAGCGGTTTTCAGTCCTTTCAGGCCTCGAGAGCAGCCGCAATCTGAGAACCATAGGCACTGGAACCTTTCAAAGAAGACGCAGTTCGCAAACTCACGAAGCTCCATATCGACAGGCAAATCACGATGCCAAAAGGTGCTAAAACGAACCGAACCAACAGCGTGTGGCCGACAGACGTCACTTCAGCCTATTTTAGCAGAAAACCAGAGAACTTGAGAATGTGCAGAGTGAAACGCTACACGGAAACATTTCTCTGCTTTTCTCTCAACAGGATGAAGCTTGGACCAACAGATCCTGCCGGCAACGCCATTAATTCAACCTTTTCACCCTTAAAGACGTTTCAAATGATGTGTATTTAAAGCACAGCTAATGCAAGTCGAGTTACAATTGAGTCGTACTGACCTGGCGTTATCTCAGAAAAGTACATAAATTGTTCTGTAGAAATATTGTTTGAAACGATTAGCACGCAGCTACCGTTAGCATTCTTAAATATTGGGGACATTTGGGCCATTCTTCCTGTCTTTGTGCCTGCAATTTAATACAATTGAACTTGCTGGCATTTGCTCTGGTGGTTGTAGAACAGTGGGTGATGGAGCAGCTCTTGGACCGCTTCGCCCACAGAGGTCTGTCAGTGGGCGGTCCCTCGGGTGCCGGCTCTATCAGCTCAAGTCCAATCCCGATGCTACACATGTCATTCAGGTTAGTACTGCGTCTATTCTCTATGACTTTATTTTAAAACGGCTCTTCTAACTTCATTTCCATTACGCTTTTCATACATAAATAGGACCGGGCTTCCAGAACGTTCCGTCGGTCTCACCTATAACGGTGAGGTGTGCCCGGGCCTCCACAGGTCTGGTGGTGCTGTTGGCCAGGGCCGCCTCGCAGACGTACATGCCCGCGTCGGAGGAGTCCGCAGCGGGCAGGACCAGGCGAGGCCCACTGCCTATCCTCCGCCCATCCCTCTTCCACGACAGCAGCAGGTTCTCCACCGGTCTGCAAACAGAGGAATCAGCCTTTACCGGGGTCTTTTACACACTTCAACCGCGAAGCACCGTTTTCCCACAGTGTGATATGATTACGATCTGCATATCACCGTATATTTGTTGCTTTTGCTGTGATAAAACGTGCTTGTAATTCAATACATTGTGGACAGTAGATGATATTATTGAGAGACCATTGACAATATCACACTATTTTTCAAGACGATTAGCCTAACACATTGAAGATGGCGCCGCGGATGGCTTGTCCTTGGCGTTTCGGTGTCACAGCCTACGCACCTTGTACTCATTGCACTGTTCGCTTCTATTGCACTGCTTAACTGGATATTTTATTTAGAATGTACATATCATGCCGTTTTTGTATAAAGTGTTGCACCGAATCACCAGGACAAGTTCCTGTGTTTGTGAACAATCTACAAATGGCAATAAACCCTTTTCTGATTCTGATTCTACCTCCGAACAACAAAACAACAGCCATGACTTCCATTTCTTATTTCGGATCTCAAATGTCTTTCAAAAACATAATGTTTTTGAGCCCTGAGCCCATGTGAAATCCATGCCGGTGGTGGACTGCACGAGCGCCCGCGGGGGATCGTAACGTCACCTTTGAAACGCAGCATGGCGAGTGAAAAGTGAATTGTTAATCCTCTGGTTTGGTTTCAGTATTTCACAGCCTCTTTTATCACACGAGACATGCTACATCACACTCTCCCGTCGCGAGGAAGAGAGAAGTACTTCGCCGGACCATACAGCTTGTTGCTCAAATAAAATAATCAACACTCGAGTCAGAACTTCACATTCTGTTTTAGACCTCGTTTTGACTTCTGTGCGGGTCAAAATCCCGAGCGGCGGTTCAATCATGAATAAGAATACCGCGCCACAATAGAGTTATGAGACGCTCGGTGTGGATTCTGAAGAGGCTCGGAGCTTTTCAGCGCTTTCATGTGGAATGGCTTTCATGTGCCACCGCCAAAGCCGTGTGCACAATGCGGCTATTGAGCGTCTGAAAAGGACGATGTTCCACTGGAGATGATCCGAGCGGCGGGCAAGGAGAGGGCACCCGCCACTTAAAGGGACGCTCCGAAATCAATGGGCACACGGAGCACCGGCTCTGCCTAAAGAAGTGAGTGTGGCCGAGCCTCTAATGTCTTTAAAGGAGTCATGGCGGGGTCTGTTGTGGTCGCTTAGAACTGTTTTGCGCCCCTTGAATTGTTTAAACTTATCTATTATGCCAATGGGAAATGTGTTCCACGTCAACAGGATTGTAAAGAACACAAAGAATATATTTCCAAATACTAATCAAGACTTAAACTAGTGTCAAAACTAAATCTTGATTTGAGCAAACAAATAGATGGGTAAAATGTGATCTCAAACCTTAACCAAATGACCTTTCCCTAAGACATTTTGAAAGTCACATCTCATCAAAGAATACAAATGAATTACTTTGTATTGTGAACAAATGCTACAAATACAAATAGATTGACTCTTGGCAGCTGTAATAAATGCAATTTTACGTCTCAGAACGAGTCTGATGATGATTTATGGACTTAAAAAGGGACGCAAAAGACCTCACAGCTCTACCTGTGAAGTCACAAAACTGGGAAACTTCAAACTGAGTGAGAGAGGACCTCGTAAACAGGATTAATGCCATGTTTCGATGAGTTTAATATGTTATAACGTGGTGAAAAAGCACCAAAAAAAAATCACTTAATATTGAACTATAAGGCTATAAGGTAAGTAGATCATCATTTCCATTTATACATGATCGTAAACGCAATATTGATCTAAAACGGCTCAGTCACAGAAACAGGACCACTGACTTCCTGTTCAGAACTGCAGCACCGATAAGCCCCGCCTCTTCACCGTGACGTTTCATCAGAACATCAAAATCATTTATATTCTTCTGATGAGAAAAGTGGGTCACACGGAGTCTCCATTGTTCAAACGATCACAACTAAGTGCAGGGATGTGGGCGGAGATAGGGGGTAGGTGAAAACGGGGATTTTCTCAGTTGCAGGATAACACAGGATTAACTCAAACACGCAGCGATCAATCAAAACACAACTATGAGTAAAACCAATGATGAGGAAAGGCTTTTGTAACAAGCTCATAAAAGTCTCAGAATACGTCTTCTATTTTGGTTGATGTGCGTCTCTCTTTTAAGTACGACGCAAAAAAAAACTTTCAATCAACGTAAACCGCTGACAGCGATAAATGCTCCGTTCGCTTTTGCCCTTCCCTTTCCATTACGCTACACTATTACCATTCCGCACGCCGCCTCGCTTCGGAGCAGGTGGGCGTCGTCTCCGAACGACCCCCGCGCGTTCCGGGGCCGTGAGCGCGAGCGGGCAAAGTGCTGAGTCGGAGGAAGCGCGCCCGTTTGATTGCCCGCGCAGATGGGCGCAGGTGCGGGGGAGGTAATTGTTTGTCAGGAGCGCTCGGGCTTGACGCGCGAGGGGCGGCGCCGTACCTGGCATTGGCGAGGCACTCCAGCGTCACGGCCCTGCCCGCCACCGCCGTCGTGTCTCTGGGGGCCACCACGATCACCGGGGCGACCAGGTCTGTGTCGGGATCTGTGGGAAAAGGACAGCGGGATGATTGCACGGAGATTAGAATGGTTACGGACTCAGTTTAGACCAGATGGTGCTACGAAAGAGACATTGACGACGACGAATTGGCTAAACGTGACAAGTTGACTCTAAAAAATCATCGTAATCGTATTTTGCTTCGTTACTTGGACTGTACACACTCTAAAACATTGAAAAGACCTTTTATGACAAAGACAGTAGCGTTATTAAATCATAATGTCAAAAACGTTCATTAAAAGTAGTGGAAAAAATGTTTTGTTAGCACAGATACAAGATTTTTAAAAAAAGTCAAATTAAGTAAACGTTAATGCAAAAGTAAAAGTATAACATGAAAAAAGTATGTGAAAGTTTTAAAGTACATGTTTGAAAATGTACTTTTAGAGTAAAAATGTATGTATTTCAGACGTCCAAAGTACTGATCTGAATGAAACGTAAAAAAAAACACTGAATTGATTTAGTTTTATTCAACTGTTTTGTTATTATTATTGTATATTTTTGTGAGATCAAAACTGTGTGGGGTAGAGAGTAGAAAGTACAGATAACTGTTCTAAAATGTAGTGAATAGTGAAGTTAAAAAGCACACCATATTCTCCAAAATGTATTTAAAACGTATGTAAGATCAAGTAAGATCTCGCCACACTCGATTTTTGTTTCCCCATCTGTGGCTTTTGTTTTTGGGTGTGTCTTTTGTATACATACATGAATAAAAAGAACAGTGTTGTAAAATAATTTAAATTATGGAAATTAGTAACTATAACCGGCTTTGTTTGGACACTTCTGTTTTTATTTGTATATTTTTGTTCGCTCAAAACTGCGTGGGGTAGAAAGTACAGATAGCTGCTCTCAAAAGTAGTGAATAGTGAAGTAAAAAAGCATGCAATATTCTCCAAAATGTATTTAAACCGTCTGTAAAATGTATCTAAAACGTGTGAAACTTAGAACAATGCTTTGATACATATTATAACCCGCTCTAAGCAGTTACAAAATGCAGTTAAAATGGCAGTAACTTTGCACTTTCACAAGATTTTGACCTTGAATTGGCAACTTTTTCCGCCAGCGTCAGATTTACAAATTAGGCGCATGGTAACGGGCACGGGCGCGTTCCGGATCCCGGCGCGGGCGTCATTAGGCCGACGGTGGCTGGCGTGCGTGGATCTCCATCAGAGCCGAGTGGGCTTTGAAGACACTGGGACACAGGCGCTCGCTGATCCTTTGTTCCTCCCCCGGTCTCCCTCTTTTCTCCCTCTAATCAGGCGACGGCGTGCGAAGCGAGGTGAACGCTACAGGAAGTGCTCTCGTTAAAGGCGACGTATTATACAGAGTCTGGCTTTTGGAAATAGGTGAATACTTGACCGTTGCGTTGGTATTTCGTCCTCATTTTGCATTTTGTCCTGGAGCGAGCGAGTGAACCGCGTCGAAATGTCGAATTAGCAGCGTGGCTAACGGGCATAGGGCTGACCAGATTTACA
Source organism: Eucyclogobius newberryi (assembly GCF_026437365.1). Classification (NCBI taxonomy): domain Eukaryota; kingdom Metazoa; phylum Chordata; class Actinopteri; order Gobiiformes; family Gobiidae; genus Eucyclogobius; species Eucyclogobius newberryi. Next base: position 36,956,942 of record NW_027316056.1, on the reverse strand, counting down.
CATTTTAAAACTGGGACAGTTTGGGTAGTGATGATAAAAGAGCAAACAAATGCAGGTAATTAAGTACATTTGTATGCGCTGAGATCATTCATGCCCCTTTCTCGGCTCACTTGTGAGTCAGTGTAGAATCTGAGAGACTTTTATCAGTGGAAATGAGTCCATCGTTTGTGTTTTGGTTATTCTAAGACAGATTTTCCTCTAGTTTGGCTAAAGGAACAACACTATAAAAAACTGGGACAACTGGGAAATGTCTTGAATAAAACTGGGACAAGCCAATGGTTTTGGAAACATCTGCTGGGACACGAGACACAAGGCTCAAAACTGGGATTGTCCCGGGTAAAAAGGGACATCTGGTCACCCTAGCGTGATGCTAACAACCGATGCTGTTGATCAGTGATTTCTATTTTTTACATAGTCCAATTTAAAGCGATATTTCTCCCGAATGCTCGCGGAACCGGGAACAACAATTGATTCAAACTTGCAAGTAGGATCTCGCCACACTTGATTTTTGTTTCCCCATCTGTGGCTTTTGTTTTTGGGTGTGTATCTTGTATACATACATTAATAAAAAAGAACAGTGTTGTAAAATAATTTAAATTGTGGAAGTGAGTAACTATAACCGGCCTTGTTTGGACACTTATGGAGCAAAAGATGATGTTAGCGTCTGTTATGTTAGCGTCTGTTATGTTAGCGTCTGTTATGTTTGCTTTGCACACTAAATAAATGAGGCCCCATGAGATTATGATGGCACGACAACAGCAAACGGGTCATTGTCACATTCAAAGTGCCTCTTTATAGATCCACAGTCCTCGTCGTGCCCCCGAACAAATGAACTCCGAGCACAGAGGCGGAGTCGGGGGGCGTAGGGGGCAGCGCGGCGTGTCCATTATCTTCCACTTTCCTCGAGGACGCTTGGCAGGTCAGCTGACTCTGCTGCTCGCGCCGCCGGGGTCTGTGCGGCAGCGAGAGGGTCCGAGTAATGAGCTCCAGCCGGACATGAACCTGTAACCAGCCCCGCTCCCCCCTGCCCTGCCCCTGGACGGAGCGGAGAGGGCGGGGGAGGAGAAGAGAGGGCAGGGGAGGAGAGCCGGGGAGAGGAGAGGGCGGTGAGGAGAAGAGAGGGCGTGGGAGGAGAGCCCGAGCGAGGAGAGGAGAGCCCGAGTGAGGAGAGGAGAGCCCGAGTGAGGAGAGGAGAGCCCGAATGAGGAGAGGAGAGCCTGAGTGAGGAGATGAGAGCCTGAGTGAGGAGATGAGAGCCCGAGTGAGGAGAGCCCGAATGAGGAGAGGAGAGCCTGAGTGAGGAGATGAGAGCCCGAGAGAGGAGAAGAGAGCCCGAGTGAGGAGAGCCCGAATGAGGAGAGGAGAGCCTGAGTGAGGAGATGAGAGCCCGAGAGAGGAGAAGAGAGCCCGAGTGAGGAGAGCCCGAATGAGGAGAGGAGAGCCTGAGTGAGGAGATGAGAGCCCGAGAGAGGAGAAGAGAGCCCGAGTGAGGAGAGCCCGAATGAGGAGAGGAGAGCCTGAGTGAGGAGATGAGAGCCCGAGAGAGGAGAAGAGAGCCCGAGTGAGGAGAGCCCGAATGAGGAGAGGAGAGCCTGAGTGAGGAGATGAGAGCCCGAGAGAGGAGAAGAGAGCCCGAGTGAGGAGAGCCCGAATGAGGAGAGGAGAGCCTGAGTGAGGAGATGAGAGCCCGAGAGAGGAGAAGAGAGCCCGAGTGAGGAGAGCCCGAATGAGGAGAGGAGAGCCTGAGTGAGGAGATGAGAGCCCGAGAGAGGAGAAGAGAGCCCGAGTGAGGAGAGCCCGAATGAGGAGAGGAGAGCCTGAGTGAGGAGATGAGAGCCCGAGAGAGGAGAAGAGAGCCCGAGTGAGGAGAGCCCGAATGAGGAGAGGAGAGCCTGAGTGAGGAGATGAGAGCCCGAGAGAGGAGAAGAGAGCCCGAGTGAGGAGAGCCCGAATGAGGAGAGGAGAGCCTGAGTGAGGAGATGAGAGCCCGAGAGAGGAGAAGAGAGCCCGAGTGAGGAGAGCCCGAATGAGGAGAGGAGAGCCTGAGTGAGGAGATGAGAGCCCGAGAGAGGAGAAGAGAGCCCGAGTGAGGAGAGCCCGAATGAGGAGAGGAGAGCCTGAGTGAGGAGAGGACAGCCGGAAAGAGGAGAGGAGAGCGCGAGCGAGGAGAGACCAAGTAAGGAAAGGAGATCCCAAATGAGGAGAGGTGGAAAGGGGTGAGGAGAGCGGTGAGCATATTAAGGAGCAGTGATAGGACTAAAGTATGAGGAGACCTGGAGGTTGAACTCTGACCTTTCCTCTTTCACTTTGTGGTTCTCTCATGGCTCCAGAGCGCCCTCTGTCTAATCGGAGGATCACTTTGTAGAAATATTGCTTATTAACGCCTTATAAATAGTTAACGATGGAACCTTATTTTAATGTGTCAAATATCAGTCATTTAAACACGTGTTGACAGTTGGAATGCACGTTTTTCAAGGGATCTTTGAGCAATAAAAACAATCGTATTAAGAATAATAAAGTGACACCTTTAAGTTCTCAGCATGTGTTTCAGAGAGAAGGTGGAGAAAGAAGAAGACACGACAAAGACAAAGAAAAGGGTGTGTTTGTGGGCGTTACCTTTCCACCCGCGGCTCTTCTTGCCCACTGAACGTCAGCAAAAGAAAACAACAATACAAACAAAAGCAGGATGATGTGTGAGAAAAGACGCTAAAACATGAAGCTAATTCACCATGACGACATGAAAGTGACGTTTAGTAGGTTCTGTTCATGCGCTGTAACATAACAGTCTTGAAACTATAGTTTACAAAGTTAAATATGAATATAAAGTATAGTTTATGATTCATATCTCCACATGAAAAAAACCTCGACATATAATTTGATTTTTATAACTTTTTGGCCTCAAATTACTATTTCGTTTACACAAAATGGGATTTTTACCCAGGAATTAGCCAAATCTTTACAATGAATCAGCCACATTTTTTTTTAATGAATTAGCCTTTTTTTTTTTTTTTTTTTACAAAGAATTAACCAATTTTTTAGAATGAATTTGTCAAATATTTCCTAATAAATTCACACAATCTTTGACCGAATCTTTCCCATGAAATAGCTACATTTTTACTCCCAAGTTTTGATTTGAGCTATTTTTTTGTTTGGAAATATCAAAACATTCAATTATTTGGATATTTGCTTTATCAAATTGAGTTTCTTTTCATTCTTCGTCATGTCCCATCTTCAAATCCAAGAACATGAACATAACCTACAGAGGATGGACGTGATGGACGGAAAGCAAACAAACAGATGAAGGAGGAGAGGAAAGAGAGCAGAGGAGAGGAAAGAGGAGAGGAAAGATGAGAGGAAAGAGGAGAGGAAAGATGAGAGGAACGAGGAAATGAAGAGGAGAGGAAAGAGGAGAGGACAGAGGAGAGGAAGAGGAGAGGAAAGAGGAGAGGACAGAGGAGAGGAAGAGGAGAGGAAAGAGGAGAGGACAGAGAGCAGAGGAGAGGAAAGTGGAGAGGAAAGAGAGCGGAGGAGAGGAAAGAGAAGAGGAAATATGAGAGGAAAGAGAGCAGAGGAGAGGAAAGAGGAGAGGAAAGAGGAGAGGACAGAGAGCAGAGGAGAGAAAAGAGGAGGGGAAAGATGAGAGGAAAGAGGAGAGGAAAGATGAGACGAACGAGGAAATGAAGAGGAGAGGAAAGATGAGAGGACAGAGGAGAGGAAGTGGAGAGGAAAGAGGAGAGGAAAGAGAGGAAGAGGAGATCTTTACAGTTCCAGGAACGTTTGTCAGAAAATAAAGGAACTATTCAGAGGAAAGTCACGATACAGCAGCACCAAACGCAGACCAGACTGGGCAAAATGGTCAAATGAATCTGCAATTTACATATAACAAGTAAAATATGTAAATACTTTTCCTTGAGCATAGAATAAAAAATATTTAGACATAAAGAAGATTTTTTTCCCCCATTTTTTTCTCGACGTGATTCCTTTTCAAAACTGCAGAACTGTTACATAATAGGTCGATCATCTGGCCTTTGATGGACAAAAGCTCTAACCGCTGAGCCACTGTCGCCCGGATACATCATTTAACTCGTTTACCAGGCTGAGAAATCGATTTTCAAAGTTAGGGGCCCCCAAGCAATTTCAGGGGCCCACAAGTGCGCGCGGCATCGCGGCGTCATAAGAACAAGATAAATGTGTTGTTTTAAACCTGGTTATTAGCATGTAAAATAATTTAAAGTACTTTTATCTGTTATTTGATATGAAGAGCACAAATACTGAATCATATAAACCAGAGATCATGATCTTTAAAACTGTTTAATTTAATATAATAATGTTTCTTAGATGCAAAATAAATACTGTTTACAGCATTTGACACAAGGAGATCTTGTGGAATATATGAAATCACGTCCTACAAAATAAACTACTAACATATATACATTGCCCCGCAAATTAGACCGAGGATTTCCGAGGACACGTGAACGCAACACGAACACAGCGTGCAGCGCGCACCGCTCGGCCAATGAGAAGCGAGAAGACGTGCGAAGTGGGCATGTCTGTCAAAACGAAACTTAAGCGATGAAAATGCCCCGAAAATGGACAAATTACTAGTTAAATCTCAATTTTTTTCGAGGAGGGGCACGGCGGGCCCCCTCCTATTTCAAACCGCGGGCCCGCCGGAGATTCAACTGCTTGCGGGCCCCGGGCTCCTGTCTATTTCGCAGCCTGTTTACCTTTCATAAATATTCATTCAGCTTGAATTCCTGACAAATACAGCGGTAAATGAACGTGCTTTTTGCTTTTGTAAATGTATGAACGACTCAGAAACAGAACTCCCCTGTCACTGGGGGAAGAAAATAGCCCTGTAAAGTACAATCCTGTTGACCCAGGTGACGCTGGAGTCGGTTTCTAATGGTGGAAACACAATGCGAGCCAAGTTTTAAAAGCTTATATTATTCTGACCGGGACACGGGTCAGTGAGCACATCCTTTATAATACTGTAGGTGTGACCAGAGTGGTGACAACCCCAGACTACCCTCAGTGGACTTGAACCGCCTTTAACACGGGTTATACAACGGAAATATATGTTAGCATCATGTCGCTAATGGCTGTGTGGCTAGCTTGCCCTGAGCTCCACCGTCGACTGAAGCCAAAAGTAGACGAAGAGCAAATCCAAGCGTTTGGTGTGACATTGAAAGACCAGCATCGAAAGTCAAATTGTTTCATGCTTTTACCTTGACTCGTAAAAGGTGAAATCCTTTAGCGAACGCGCCCGAAATGAGCTACGTGCGCCGCTGACGTCGCCCAAGTGTGACAAATGTTTGTGAATGTGTAAATAGAATGTAAATTATACCGGAATTATAGTTTTTACCATTAAACTGATGTCATCAAATGACAAAGAACTGTAGTAATTCCAGGTTTGTGGCGCTGCGAGATGTGGCTAAAGCTAGCGTGAACAGGAAACCACTTCCAGTTTATCATCAACCTTTTCTGCATTTATGTCACTTCCTGTACACCACTTTTCAACATTTATAATTATATAACGCATTGGTTATGGATAATAATTTGATGCATTATGTTTTAGTCCAGATTTCGTCCTGTTCTAGTTCAGATTTCGTCCTATTCTAGTCCAGATTTTGTCCCCGTTTTGAAACAGTTTTGACGTGTTGTGCGTGCGAGTTTCCCCACAAACACAGCCACACACACACACACACACACACACACACACGATGTAAGGAGCGTTTTCCCAGAACTAGTACAAATATGACACACACTGGTCTTTAGAGGGTTAAAACGACGTGAAACCGAACCATCTCTCCATGTCCGGTCGCTGTCCGTCCATCTGTCTCGGTCCCATTTAAGATCACGTCTCTGCTGTCTGTCTCCTGTCTAAACCCAGAGTTCACCTCCGAGCCCTCACTGCTCCAATTTATCCTGTCAATCTCCCACTGTCCTGCAGTTCCCCTGACGAGCACCTTTTACCGCTCACTCTGCCACGCCACGATTCCTCTCGCAGAGTGAACGCGATCGGAAAATTGGAGGTCGAATTCATAGCTAGAAGTTGACGTTTCAAACAAGTTCGAACACACGGCTCAGTGACTTCAACTTGAAACGGATAAAATAATACAATGTTGCCTGGTTTGTGTATTTTGCCGATTTTCAAGGCTTTTCTCAAGTGTTTTAGTCTTTTCTACAGGCTTAGCTTTTAGCTGACGGGAGCAAAAGTCAGTATTTGGGAAGCGTGTTGCTGATGGGCATCGATGACCACCAGATTTCCCCAGAGTTTGTCTCGACATTCTTACTTACTATTACTTACTTACTACTCCTACTATTTTGAAGCATAACGGAAGAGCAAACAAGACCCGAAAATTGAAGCAATCCAAGCCAAAGCAATTAGTCTTTGCTGTCAAATCGAATCAAATACTTTTTTTGAAAAGCTCAGAATCCAAACGGCCTCGAGGGCATTTCAAATTATTATTTTTTTCAATTTTACCAACAGAAGGTTAGAATATTTCACAGCATCTAGCTCAGAGATCAGACTATAAACACTGCCAACGTCTCATTTCTGTGCAGAATTTACACGTATAATCCAAGCCCGGGCCTAATAACGCCTAATACGTGTCCTTTAATTAGCTTTGTCAATTAGCTCAGATGATAGATTTGCCCCCAAAATAATCCTGCCGCAAACGCCGTTATCTGTGATCCAGGAGTAACAGAAAAGATGTATATTCTGCGCCGTGGAAGTGGAGGCACGTTCTAGCTCGCAGCGTTTGACCTTTCCCGTCCACTGTGTCAATCACCGTGCCCGACCTTACCACACACACAACACACACACACACACACACAGAACACACACACACACACACCGCTCGGGCATTACAGGATCCGACACACCGCTCCTTCACAATTCGGCTGTCAATCATCGTCTCCGGGATCACAAATGTCACCGGTTTCAGGCGTTCTTTTTGATCACGTCAAGGTTATCCCAAGTTACGGAATATTTCCTAGCCATTATTTCACAACCATAACCTTTTAACTGTCTCGTAAAATCATCCGAGTCTACGGAAGTCTACGCCAATTAGCTGTTTATCTTTCAATTACTCAAAAGCACCTGACATGGCTCTGAGCTACTTGTGGCCACAGCTGGGATTTACAGAGATATGACACTAATCTGCACCAGGAGCCTCTCCGGCCTCCACCGTCATTACCGACTAAAAACTGGGAATAAAAGCGACTAGTGGAGACAATAATAAAAAGATCCTCCCTAAACAGCCCAACAGCCCCACCACAAATCCAACTAAAACGAGACTAAAACTAACAATATTGATTCAATATTGTCTGGACGTTGTGTGCGGTGTTCCACAAGGGCCTGTGCTTGGTCCCAAACTGTTCAAAATTTGTATTGATGATATTTGTAAAAAAAATCTCGTCATATCATATCATTTAGAGATTTACTAAGATATAAATATACTTAGCACAGGAATAACCTACAGGAATTATTTCAAAATTTATCCAAATTCGTACAAAGCGCAAATAAAATTAGTTAAATTGAACTTTTCTCTATGTCTCTGTTTTGTTTTGTTTTCATTTTAGTTTATTTCATGTATATTTATTATGACTTTTCCCATGCCAATCAAACATGCCCAAACTAACACAGACTTCTGGTTCCTTCAAACAGTTTTCCCTTTCAATCGGTAGAATCTTATCTTTTCATGTTGCGTCTGATTCCGAACACGTCTCCTTCACTTTATCGCTCTCACATTCCCGCCATTGTCACCAGCTGAACCATATCGAAATAGACTTCAGTGTTTTCAGCCTAAAAAACACAAGGATTTCACGGAAAAGGGCTATTTTTAACCCGGAGTTATGGATATGAATAATTCACGGCTGTAAAAGTGTTCAGAAAAGAGTGTTTAGATGACCTTTGGAGAGGATGCGAGAGCTGGCAAACATAAACTGTCCCTTATCGGATACAAAAAAAGATCTTACAGCGATATAACGGCGGGATAAAATAAGAATAAAGTGCATTAGATGTGTTTTTGTGTTGTTTGTTCCTCCGTGAGTTTGACCCGCAGCGAAATGAAAAGTGGCAGCGATTTTTGTAAATTCAGCACATCGAATTATAGCACGGAAATTATGAGAAGAAACGGTTTGATTAAATAAATAATTCCACGAAATCTGTGCCTTTTCAAATTGGAAAATTGTATCTCATCATGTGTGAATGACAGAAACGGGCGTGAAATCTCACTCTTCCTATTGCTAAATACAAAATTAAACTACTATATTTGTATTAATTAAATAGGTGTGACCCTAACAAAAAAAAAATTTAACGCCTTAAATGACATGTAAAAAATGCCTTAATTGCACGGAACTAACTGACAAACTAAAATATTACATATATTTGTGATTTTAAAGTCAAGAATCCAGACGGAAATTGCTCTTAGAACGTGAACAGATTTCAAAGTACGTTGTTTTGAATTTTCTCAATAATTTAAACAGTGAATAATAAGTTGTTGTTTTTTTCGTGGCAGAGCAACATTTTACCATTTCACAAGTTTGACTTAAAGGTCCTTGAGATGAGGCTAAAATAAGCATTTAATATTGTTTTTGTGAGTTTAAGAAGTGTTTTTTTTCTGATGTTAATGTGAAGCTTAAACCAGGAAACTACTAAATGTGTTAAAATAAATGTTGTCTTCGCGTGAATCTGTCATAAAGTCATCATTAAACTGAACTTTGATGATCTAAAAAAACTCAACACTCGCCAGACTTTGAAAAACATCCACGTCGGCCAAAGAAAAGCCTGCATCGGTCGACCTCTAACGAGAAGTCGCACAGCATTAGTCTCCCCGGGACCGCTCTGCGAGACCTCAGACTTACACTGGACTGGACTAAACGCAAATATCCGTTGTAGTGTATTTAGGCCTGTGGCACTTCAGAGCAAACATATGAAGTACTTATACCACAACCCAAAGCAGCAATAAAAAGAGAATTCATAATATTGCTGTCAATTTTCTGAAATAGTTTTATCAATTATGTATTATGCATTATATATTATAATGAGGCTGAATCTTTCAGGTTTCAATAAATAAAATAAATAAAATAAATAAAATAAATAAAATAAATAAAATAAATAAAATAAATAAAATAAATAAAATAAAAAGCTCTCCACATAAACTAGTCATGTAATCCTTTTTAAAAAACAATATATTATAACCACTTTGATGATACCGTAGCCACACATCTACTCACATTAATTCCGTGTTACATGTTTGATCAAACTAAATACAAAGGTAAATGAGTTATTAGCGTCTCGCCTGAAATGCTGACGTAGATGGCCGGGCTGGTCATCGACTCTCCGGTGAGTTCGTTCACCGCGTCTGCATGGTAACGGCCCGCGTCCAACGCCGTGGTTGCCAGGACGACCAGCTGATTGTCCAACGTGATTGCTCTGCAAAAAGGAGACAAAGCAAGAAAATTTACGCTGCAAAGTTACTCACAATAACTGCATTTCCGTCACATTATGTTGAAGTATCGCACAAGTATCGCATAAGTATCGCACATGTATCGCACAAGTATCGCACAAGTATCGCACAAGTATCGCACAAGTATCGCACAAGTATCGCATAAGTATCGCACATGTATCGCACAAGTATCGCACAAGTATCGCACAAGTATCGCACAAGTATCGCATAAGTATCGCACATGTATCGCACAAGTATCGCACAAGTATCGCACAAGTATCGCACAGGTATCGCACAGGTATCGCACAGGTATCGCACAAGTATCGCACAAGTATCGGCAGGTGGAGACGCCAAATATCGCATTCAGAACCCTTCAGTTGCATACAAGTTGGTACGCTCGATTGAGGTGGATCTTGTTTCAGTGAAATGGGAATTTTGAAAGGTAGAAACGCTTTAGCAAACATTAAAACCCTCCACATGATCCCATCCTTCGGAAAAGCAGCGCTAAACACACACGGCTTGAAGCTCACGCCAAAAACCAAACACGTTGACCAACTATAACTTTCCCAGAATCACATAAGCTCTTGTCTAATCTTCATCAGAGGAAAAGTCCATGTTTGTCCAACAGTGAAAGCGTCGTGAGGCTTCAGCGCTCGTTCTTTTCAACTTGAGCGTAAACTTTCGGCCAGAACAGAGACGGCGGCCGTATGTTTGGTGTGAAACCGCATTATTAAAGTGTTAACGACCGGCGAAACTTGGGACATGTCAAAAAAAAAAACATGCAGCTAACAGCTAAACAACAGAGTGCACCTCCCGCCAAAGCGAGCAGACCGTGCACAGTGCGCCCTCTGCAGGATTAGCGGCGTCACGACACAGAACAGACAAGAGTCATGGATCAAGAATCAGAATCAGAGGAGATAAGTGACAGGAAGCAACAGTGTGGTAAGACATTCGTCACTTTCTGTCATTCTCGAACTACATTTGACCTGGTTTAAGGGACGCGGCGGCGCACGGGATGTGTCTTTCTTCCCAGACTGAAGGATAGAACCGAGCGCTCGTCCCCCAGAGTGATGAAAACCAATGTAAACACAGAGGAATGAACGGTTTAAAGGTGGATTAGCTCTTGGCCTCTCCGCGGTCTTATATTCTCACAGATTTGCCCGGCTCAGACACAAGAGCTCTTGAACAAATCTCTCAGGATTACTCTTTAATGTCATTTATCTCGTCTGGGGAAAGTCTGGGGCCATTTTGTTTACCTGAAGAGCGGCTTATAAACGCAGCTCAGTCCGTAAAGATGTCACGTAACAAAGAACTAAAGTAAAAGCACTTGACTCGAGCAAGAATGCAATAACTTCAGTACATTTTAGATACTTTTCGTGTAACTTTTCCACTGGAGCGGCGCCGCGGCATTCAACATCTCCATGGCGACGAGCAGGCAAACGGACCGGCCAGATTCTAAGCAACGAAAACGCACATAATTGAAGAACAGATGGGTTTAATACAATTCCGTGGAAGTTTTTGTTTAGTTTTTGTTGTAGCGATGGCACTCGGCTACTTCGGTTTCGTAAGATAAAGTGGCCGGTCGTGCGTCAGAACAGAACTCGCTCTTCTCGCCGCGTTCCGATCGCAAACGCATTCTTATTTGCCCGTGCATTATTTAAAGATGTCATCTCCGAAAGGGGCCGGCGCGCACGGGAAAGACGGTGAGCGCGGCGCCTAAAAATACAGACGGAGTGACATGCGCGGGCTCCGGGCTTTTACGTTATTCATCCTGTGTCACTGTACATGAGAAAATAGAAATAGAAAGCTAAAAGCACAAACAAGCGAAGAGTGGAAGCGATCCGCCGAACCAGAAGAGAGAAAGAAGAGCGATGCCACAAGAAGAAGAGCACTCACGAGAACCAGAGAGTTCCTACGACCGCTAAAAGAAACAGGCTCCATCGAATTACACGTATGCGCAACATTTATTTATTTACTTTTAGGTTTTAATGGTGTCATTGCGTTGTTCCCTCATCGCAAACACACCCGGAGTTGGGTTTAGCGTGGTCTGTGCTCGTTTGATTCACCCCGTTTACGAGCTGGGCTTCACAAATCACTCCGTTTGAACTTCCCCCCCGGATCGTCGTGTCACAGGTATAAAACCCAGACTTCTCCTGCACAGTTTTCATAATCCATGAACCCATGAACCATCACGTCACTGGACTCGTTCCCCGCTCAACTGTGCATATGGCTCCGTTAGCAGAGCGGACACGTTGCTTAAGGGCTTCATTTATTATTATTTTCGTTGCTCGAACACCTAAAGGCCTCGTTGTAAACAGAGATGTTCAGATTATTCCGTTAATCGATCGTCGGGATTATTTAGGTCATAATATAATCGTAAGAACTAAAAAAAAATAATTTTAGAAGCAAATTTAAGTGGTTCTTTTTCAATCTACAATTAAAAAAACAATCAATAAATCAATAAAATCTAAATAAAGAAAAAAAAAACAAATACAAAGGAATTAAATAGGAATTAGATCAATTAAACACATTAAAAAGCGCTCTACATAAACTTGTACTGTAATAATATCAAAATATAAAGGGCTTTATTATCTGGCGTTTTTTTAATCACATTTACTGTATTTTGTCAATCAGAAAGTTATATTTCATGAATCTGGTCACAAACTTGAGAAATAGTAATGCCTTAGACGAGATTTCACACAGTCCCAGTAATAATCGTGAATAATCGTTAAATCGTGACGACATCGTGATGACATCGTGACGACATCGTGACGGCGTTGTGACGACATTGTGATATCGTGGCGTTGTGACGTCCCTAGTTGTAAACGCAGGTACAGTTTGTAAAGTATGTTTTCCCAGACGCAGAATTCTCCCTTGCAACTGGTTCCTCTGACTTCATTTGACGTTGAAGAAGCTTTGACTCGTGCTGTTGTCGTTCACTCGCTGTTGTCGTTCGCTCGCTGTGGGCGCAAAAAAACTTTGCGGACGGAGAGTCAGGACTGGGCGGGGCAAAGCTCACAGGCTGTGTCGCGATAGGTCAGGCCGTCTTCCCGTATTTTGGACAGGATATTTTAAAATGTGGACGGGCATTTTGGAGTGCAGGGACGGCCAACGCTTTATTTAGTAAAAGCGTCGGAAAATACGGTGTAATACGCCGCTCCTAAGTGCGGAGTGTGATCATAATTTTGTCTCTCCATATTCAAATCCTGTCCTAAAAGCCTGCCTGAAATAAGACCACTTACCGGTGAAACCCTTCAGGCACTGCCCAGTTTAGGTATTACGTCCCACATTTGGATCATTTACCATTTTTACTTACATTATGGCGCAACACATCAAGAATAAACGGGAAAAAACAGTAGAACAAAGTCAAGTCTGAAGCTCGCCAAACGGGAAGGCGTCTCTCCCACATGCAGAGGCCTAAATTGCACATATTGGACGGAGGTGGAATCCAATAGCAGTCGGTAGGTTGCAATTTCTGTTTAATTGAGTCTTTTTAATTAAAGACAAAGTAAATGGCAACGCGGCAGATGTTTGCGCACGGCGGCGGCGATATGGACCGCCTGTGCCGCCGCGAGCTAAAGCGCTACGATGAGGACGTAGCAAACATCTCGTGGCCGCGTCCGGCTATCGGCGCGCGTTTGTCTATAATTGAATGGCCTCCCACTTTGAAGGATCCAACTCCTTTAATTATGATAGTTGCCAATTTTGTTTTTCATACTACCGGACGGTTTAATTTCAATCGGGGGAGATAAGCAGACGGCGGGATCGGGGGGCGGGGGAGATGATTGGTCGGGAGTTGCTTGGACTGGAATTACGGAGCGTTTGAAGGCGCAACTTTGAGGAGGTTGACGTTGTGGCTATGAGACCGCAGTCCAAACGAGGTCATAGCATCACAATTAACGCTCAGAAAAGCCATAAAACAACGCAACTAACAAAAGCCCTAATATAGCCTATAAACTTTATAGTAAAAAGGGTGTATTAGTTCTCGAAGCGCGTTTTTTGTTGCACGTGTCGGACTCTGCGCAACTGAGAACTTCCATCTCTTCTGTGGCCGTTAAGGGCTCAATACTGCACTTGTTATGTTGTTGTCTCCTCAAAAGTGAGTTGCAAAGTAAAGTAGCCCAACAAAAACAAAACCTCCAAAAAATACAGCCGCCGTTCGAGTAAAAATGAGCTCCGGGACAGAACCGAGGTTATTCTCGTCCACCGCAAAAGCAACAAAACAGACACACAGTGAACAGTGTCCGCATCACACCCCGTTTTTACCGAGTTAAGGCGTGTCCTCTGCATTTGGCCCATCCTCCAATGGGGCAGTCTGTCAACCGCCGCCGTTCCAGAGGCAAAGCGTAGCAGGCGACGTACTCGGTAATCTCGCAACAAAATCAACAGAAAAGTCCATCCGCAAACGGCAAACTAAACCGCCGGGACTCGCTCTGCGCCCGTGTTCTGACCCGAACATGCAACACCCGCAAACCCGCTCGTTTTAAGCACAGCAAAATCAAGTCGAGTCGCAGTTGGAGGTTGTTGACGTGGCGTTAGTTTCAGATTTTAAACGCCAAAAAGCGAACGCCTCCTTAAAGAGAACGAGAAGGAGAATGTCAGTCCTGGAGGTGTGTATTTAGTTTCATATTTTATAATGCTGTGTCTTTGTCATTTTCTTGCTCTATTTTTGGCCTGATTAAAACACTTCACTCCTCGGTGCACCAGCAGGTGGAGCCCTTGCTCTCTATCCTGCTCCACATAAGAACACGTCGATAATAGTAACTTGTACACCTTATTATTCCATTCTATTATTACATTATTGGATGACACACACACAATGAGGACAAAGCTGTGGAAAAAGCCTGCATAACACGGGACCTTTAAGACCAAACTCCAGTGTGTGTGTGTGTGTGTCTGTGTGTGTGTCTGTGTGTGTGTGTGTGTGTGTGTCTGTGTGTGTGTGTGTGTGTGTGTGTGTCTGTGTTCTTCTTCTGGCAAAAAATGGAAAATCAGAAAAAAAACACTGAAATTATCTCCTCCATCCATAAGCCTTACTCCAGCATCCTCCATCCCATAATAATAAAAAACAGCCTCAGTCTTTTCCTCTTAAATCCCATTTCCGAGTCAGATTAGCATCAGAGCAGCACAGCCAATTCCAATTTTCTCCAATGCGCCGGTGCTCCTATCACTCGCTCACTCGCTCACCCGCTCAGTGCCTGGGTGCAGCGCAGTCGCCGCTCAGCCGCGCGCTTCAATGTGGTGTAATTTTGTGTTTTTTAAAAAAGGAGCAGTATTTGCAGTTAATATCACGCGCGGTCTAATTTTGCACTCGTGCTTTTGGGGCCCGAGGCCGAGGCTCTCCACGTTCATGTATAGTTTGATATGTTTTGAATTAGTTTCCAGAATATTTTAGATTTTGTGCGTGTTGAGAGGTTGACCCACACCTACTTGTTCTCATTATTGTGTTATTCAAAATGTTCCAACGTGTTGCAATAAATGTATCCATCCTGCATTTATCAAATTACAGGTTTATTGTAAAAAAACAAAACAAAAAAAAACATGTTTAATTCCATTCTATAGAACATAAAAAAATAAATAGCATCTATACGGACACACACAGGTTACATAGTGTGTCTTTAACATAAAATCATTAGCTTAATTAAGTGGAATGATTTGCTGTTCCTGCACTGCTTTCCTCTGCTGTTTATCCACCGCCACAGTGTCTGGTTGGCTCGCCATTATCATTCTGTCAGTCTGTATCAGGAAGTCCCACAGGATCTGGGCTCGAAGCAATATTTTGCAACAAAAAGGGAGTATTTACCGGGCAACTACCTGTACTTGAACCATTAAAACCAACATAAGGTTATTCAAATACAACTAAACTGGTCGGAATTCCATATTTTTAATCATATGTTACACTTTTGCCTGCTATACCCTTATATGACAGCCGAGACTCATTATTTTAAAATTTGGACGACCCAGACTGTGGAGAGGTAATATCAAGGCAGAGAGCATGGCGCAGTGGGCGTGTCTAGGGGTGGAACCCATTCATTTTAACGTAGAAGAGCTTCACCGTCGCCCGCTGTTCGACGACAACACGAGCAGACGTTAGAGAAAGAAAGCTGCTGGCTAAATGCTAGCGCGATGCTAAAGCCGCCCGCTGTGCTTTGACATCCACACAACTTGTTTACTCTTCTGGGAGCATAACTTAAGTTAGATGAAATATGTCTTTAAAGAAGGAAGAGAGAGACTTATAACGTTGTAGTCGGAGCAACGGCGTCTTCCGGGAAGGAGAATCACGCAAACAGGCAAAAATCACGCTAAAGTTTGAGCGGGTAAAACTACTAAAAGTATTCCCAGAGAGTAGGCCCAGAGGCGGAGCTGCACCAGAGGGCCTCATTCTGCTCACACACACACAGACACAGACACACACACAAACGATGCATTCATGACCCAAAAACACCGTTACGTTAGCCGCTGTTTACCTAGCATGCACATGAATACGTTGCCTGTTTGGTGACACTGGACACATGGAGGGAAACGGTTAGCATCAGTTAGCCTCATTACTCCAAAACACAAGTAAACCAAATATTTGCTGAGGAAGTGTCGCACTTGAACGGCGGTTGGAGATTTGGCCGACCACTAAAGGCTGGTTCATGTTCTTGGTAGAAGTGACCGCACATTCCCTCAGACTGAGAGCACTTTTATACGTGCATATTACTAAAAAGCACCTGCATTTAGAGTTTTATTTTTTGACAGCGCTTTCCGAGTTCATCACGTTAATACGATTGAATGTTTTCTAGTATTCACAACTTAAATGTTGTTTAGGTTTAGTCAAGATTTAGTCAAATGATCAAATTCAATCTAGTTTGACTTTACAAAATTGTCTGGAAATGTTGTCATCAATAACGGTGGAAACAGTACTCAAGTAAAAGTATGTACTCGATTACAATAGCTGCCAGATTTTACTTAAAAACATGAGGAACATACTTCATGGAATATTATGAGGAATATTATGCAGTCAAAGCCATAGTTTCAAGGAAACAAAGGTCAAAAGTCAGGTTTGTTGTTTTGTTCTTTATTGTTGGGCCAATAAGTTATTTACTAAATACAATTTTGAATTTACAAAAATGAATATGTACAAAATTTAGATATGGTCAGAATCATGCAATAAATATGTATTGCCTGAGGGGTGTGGCCTCCTGCCTGAGGGGTGTGGCCTCCTGCCTGAGGGGAGTGGCTTCCGGCCTGACACAGTGCACCTTAAAGTAATTCAAAATATGAATGGATAATTGCTCATATACTTAGTCCTTATTAATCACTTTAGAATACTTTTTAATCAATTTAAAAAATATTCTAAAATTCTAAAATACGTTAAAATAAAACATGCACAACAAATTGTGCATCGCAATGTGTGCAGTAGAATGGATATCCACATAATGTCAGTGTGACATTCAGACAATACTTCATAAAGAACACGTTGTACGTGCAGTGCAGAGTGCTCCCATTTCTCACAAAGCCCTGAAAAGAAAACAAAGGCAGCGCACTAGCAAAACAGTTTGGTGTAAAAAGCTTAACAGGTAAAATGTTTTTGGAAAACGTTCAGTCATTATGTTCCTGAGGACACATGTTGTGCTGGGATAATGGTCCTGCTGGAGTCAAATCAAGAGCAGACGACATAATGGAAGAACCTGCTGCTGCATTAACCGCTCATATTTAACGCTGCAAACGAGAGCAAAGTCAAAAGTGAGATGTATTTCTGTTTAACACATTCTGTTTAATCATCATGAAAAACCGCACGCCGCGATTGTGTTCTGTGATCCATCTGCGTGTCAGCTAACACCGCTAACACGCTAACACAGGTAACACCGCTAACACAGCTAACACCGCTAACGCAGCTTACACAGGTAACACCGCTAACACAGCTTACACCGCTAACACAGCTATCACCGCTAACACAGCTAACACCGCTAACACAGCTAACTCAGCTAACACCACTAACACAGCTTACACCGCTAACACCACTAACTCAGCTAACACAGCTAACACCGCTAACACAGCTAACACAGCTAACTCAGCTAACACCGCTAACACCGCTAACTCAGCTAACATAGCTAACTCAGCTAACACCACTAACACAGCTAACACCGCTAACACCACTAACACAGCTTACACCGCTAACACCACTAACTCAGCTAACACCGCTAACACTGCTAACTCAGCTAACACTTTGCAGTTACGACTCAACAGCTGGTATTCATTAAGCGTGCAGTGTGACATTAAACACATCTGTGTAACGCTGGATTGAGGAGTAAACTATTTATTGTGTAAGCACTAGATATTTATGTAGAAGAGAATTACTAGCATTTGTAGATTACCAGATTTATAATGCCACATACATGTACAAAATGTCAGTAAGAGTATTAACAAGTATTATCTACACTTACACAGGTTTCTTGGTTTGGTAGAAATATTAGTAAAAGGCATTAAACTCCCGCAGCCATCACTCGGGACTATTGAAGTCCATTAGACGTCTGCATCTCATACGACTATTATCCTAAACACGAGCTTGTCAAGTCCCTGAGTGTTACAGACCGGTCTCCAGCGCAGGTAATGTACTGAACCAAGACTCGGGTCATAACGGCAAATGTGCAGTTACACCATTTAGCCCGTTAGCTCATATTAGCGCACGATTACGCACTAAAAGAATCATTTCGAGGGCCACCGCTCCCTCTCGACCCCGCGATGGCGTGCGCGTATGCCCGTGCGCGTATGCCCGTGCGCTAACGTTAGGGCGCTACTCTGCAACCAAGCGAAATGCTAACGCCGCATCCGGACGAGGGCGCGCCGACTGATGCGACTCGGAATAATGCCTCGTGACATAAAATAGACATAAAACATTGAAACGCCTACGCGACGATTTTTGTTAAGGCTGATGACGAACTCAATTACTGTTAATAAAAGGCAGCGTTCAGCATGATTAAAGTATAAAATGAGAAAGAGTATAGCAATAGACCTTATTTTTAGAGAGCCACAACCTTGTTTTACCACTAAGCCATTACGGGACAGTGTAATTACTTTATTTTGCACTGAACTCTTAAAACCAAAAGCTTTGTCTTACTGTCTATATATTGGCCTATGCTGTAGATTTAAGATCAATATGCTAAAAGGGATCATTATTAGCCCATTATAAAGGCCAACAAAGAGAAAATACCGTATTTTCCGGACTATAAGTCGAACCTTTTTTTCATAGTTTTGGCCGGAGTGCGACTTATACTCCAGAGTGACTTATATGTGATATTATTAATTATTTTAAGGGGCGCTCTAGGTTCTGAGCGACGCAGAAGAAGAATCTGCACTTCCTCTTCCTCTGGAGTTTGTGGAGTTGTTTAGAAGTGACACAGAGGAAGAAGAATTCAATGGATTTAGTGATTTGGGGTAAAACTGATGCTTTGCTAAACTTGTTAGCATGTTCTTTATGCTATAGTTATCTGAATAACTGTTCATATGTTACGTTAACATACCAGACACTTACCACAGTTCTGTCTGTGCCTCATGTAGCTGAAGGTGTTAGCGTTAGCATACGTCATGTAGCTGAAGGTGTTAGCGTTAGCATACGTACACCTATTCACCATGTTCTCTCATCTGTTATTATTTTAAACTGCATTTCAAGATGAAATGTCTGTTCTTGGTCTTGGATTTTATCAAATATATTTCCCCAAAAATGCGACTTATACTCCAGAGTGACTTATATATATTTTTCTTCTCTAGTATGCGCTTTTTGGCTGGTGCGACTTATACTCCAGTGCAGCTTATAGTCCAGAAAATACAGTATGCATAATATGTGTCCTTTAATACAACCTAAACACAAACACAACTCATTTTTCATCGTTTCAACAGTTCTTTTAAATGTAACGTTAATATTTTCAGTCACTCTTCAATCGTTGTTCGCCGCCCCCGAAACCGCCATCCTCTCCGTCTCGTCTTTTCCGCCGTCTTTTGAGCACAACCGACCGACTATCGCGCCGCCGCCAGCCGCTTCAACGTCCAACAAACTGTTACTCATTTGTTTGCTCTCGGCCGGAATTGCAAAAACAAGTTTTGCGTATGAATAAAAAACAAATTCGGAGGGAAAAACAACAACAACAACAATGCAAAAGCAATTCGTCAAAGCTGGAGGGAAAAAAAAAACACTGAAGTTATGGAAGTTCTCTTGGTCGCCGAACAAATGATTCCGCCGCGTTTCCCTTTCGACGACAATCAATCCAACACTTTGTTTCCCGAAATGGCAACCTTGAGGGAGGAATGTGTTTTGGTGATGGACTTTTTGAAATGATTCTCCATCCATCATGCGCCCAACGTGACACTGATGGGAGAAGGAGTTTGTGCGCCGGCTCCACTGAAGAATGATTTAGCGCTTTTTTCTGTTTTCGGAGGGGGGGAAACCGAAGTGAGAAATGGCAGGGAAGGGCGAGGAGACGAGGAAGCAGGGACGGGGGAGGGGCCGTCGACGCCGCGTGAGGTCTCCGACGGGATATATTTGATTACGGGGCGTCGTCGGGGGACCCCATACATCATCGCGTTCCGGCTCGCGGCGAAACGGGCCCGTGTGATGTATATTGGATCGATAACCTTCATAAACACATCATCGGCCCGGTGTTCACAGCAACGACAGCCGGCCGTCGGCACCATCTGGCCCTTGTCCTCCCTCCGGACGCGGGATCAGCTGGTGTAAACTTCCGTGAGGATAACGCCGCGCGCTCGCCAGCACCGGGTTAGCTTTGGAGCCAGATATGATGGGCTAATGTGGGCCATTCTCGCACTTTTATGCAGTTTGTCACCTGGACGTGTTCGAGAGCTCGGACTTTGTCGTTTTGTGCTTTGAAATATCGGTATCGGAAGCGGCTGATATTGATATTTCAGTATTGTTTTCATTTTATTTTACGATCCCGATGGAAAGAGCCAGACAATATACAGGATTTTTCTCTCATATTGATCTTGATTTTCGACTAAAAAACTAATAATTTCGTGACATAAACAATCCAGAATTTTAAATCATTGCCAATTTTAAAAAACTCACATTTCCTCCTCCAAAGTCAGAACTTGGCTCCGAAACATGTGCTTTTACTGAGCGAGGATTGGCTGAGGACTTATCCATGAAAAAGACTGATCATTGACAAAAATAAACAATCAAATCTTGATCGATTTGCACAGCCCTAGTTGCAATCTGTCATTAAAAAATGTACAAAATGTGGCTGTAACTAAAATTCACAAAAAAAAAGGTCAGAAGCATCACAATACGCGAGTATTTGAAAGGTTAATCCACAAGGTGTTATGTTGTGCTCATGCAGCCCTTTTTTGAATCATTTTTTAACAGACAAAATACTCAATAATTAAACATTTCCCATCAATTCCCTTTTGGTCTGCAGCAGTAGAGAAAGCAATAGCCCCAAACACAGCACAAGACACAATTGAGGCATGACATTTAGACAATATGACGCACACTTGTTTGTTATTTGACGCTGTCTGTCATCATAATCGCATCGCTAATTAGTCTTAAGTAGCGATTTAACAAGAGCTTTAAAAAATATCACATCACTCAACAGTTTTTTCTACTCCTTGTTGTTCTCTAGTATTGAAATGGCTTAATAATACAGAAATACAAAGACACGGACGCAAGCCCGAGTATATTTAGTATCGAATGTTGTTGATGATGCAACATGCAGGTTGTTATTCATAAAAAAAAAAAATAAGATTAAACGTGTAAGGTTGTCACAATAATCAATATTAGACTAAAACTATCATTGAAACTAGGCATTAATTTGAACACGTACTGATACAGAAAAGTTGGGTCTTTCCTGAATTGCATTTGGTCTTGAAATAGAACTAGTCAAATACCACACGATAAATGAACAAATACATAAAAAGGGCCCGTTTGAAGAAAGTACATTCTGTTCTATAAAAGAATAAGCATCAAGCCGTTTCCTTAGTGCCGAAATCGACACACTAATCACGACCGTCTATTGGGTTAGTCCGGGAATATCCCCGTAGCTCTACTCCATTCGATCGCGGCTGTTGCTGTTGCTATGGCGTGCTACGCATCATTTAAGCAGGTTCGTGACAATTCTGGACGGAGCCACTTCTCTGTACATCTCCTGCACGCAGCCGTCATTAGGAAGGCAATCCACGGCGCGAGAGGAGCGGCTCGTCGGGAACAACGCGCCGGTGATTATGCGGAAAGTTGGCGAGCTAGCCAGGAGAACAAAGGACAATCGGGAGTCGGTTCAAAGTGAGTGAACATTGAAAGGATCGAGGCGACAGGTGGAGATCTGACTCGAGAGGTGTTAATTGGACTTTTCTGAGAGGAAAATCAGGACTGTTCAAAGAGTGTTCTGTTGTTCCGCGAGAATCCGTGAGCGGGACAGGCATCGCGAAGGTGCAGCACGACGCAGAACGACCCGCACCATCACATTTCACAGAGAAAAGTGGGACTTGCAGGTTCATGAGGCTGATAGAATAAATAGAAAAACTTTTCGATATGAAAATTGTGGAAAAAGTAACAATCTAGCTCGCTGTCAAAGGCAAAAACAAACAAATGATCTCGACATCTGTTAGTTTTTCGTTAGTTGGACCAGGAACCAGATGCTTTTAAAAAAGTAGCTATTTTCTGTTTAGTTCGATTTTTTCTTCAAATTAGAATACAGGTGCTTACAGTCTATTGTTGGGGATGATCTTCTGTCCGTCCTTGTACCATGTGACCACAGGTTGGGGGTACGATGCCAGCGATGGAGGGCTGAGCACAGTGGCTCTGCCCTGGGTCACGGTCTTTCTCTGATCCTCACCGGAGTAGTTCCCCAAAACTGAAGAGTAAAAAGCACAAATGTTTCAGCCGCCACAGAAAACCTTTCTCTAATTAAAATGAAAAGTTGTCGTGAAAATTAAGTACTCTAAGTAGTTGGTAAAAAGACTATTGAAGTATTTTTCACTAATAATGACACGTTCTTTTATTTCCCTAATGATGATGATGGGCAGTTCCAGTAAGCTTTGTTTCAATCCAATACAGAGTAATACTAAGGAGACTAATTGGTCTGAGGTCCTCGAGACGCCATCGATCTGGTACATGTTGTCAGCCTGAGGGCGCAGTACCACCACTCACCAGGAGGGGTAATAAGCCCCATAGGGAGCAGCGTGTAGGCATGTTGGATAGAAGAAGGACACTCTGAAAAGTCAATCAATTCAAACTGTTACTTTGTTTGACATGTTTAGCAGCACACGTGGGTGTATTTCCCCCTCACGTGCGCTTTGTCTCTGAAGTCGTAGTTTGCTCTTGTGGAAGTGAACTGTCCATCTGAGTTCAAATAAACTATAAAACGCACCAGATGTGTGCTTGTTGTGAGTCTGGTCCGACAGCTCGTTCCCGTCTCCACAAACGCTGGTGTGATTAGCATTAGCATGTGGCGCGCCAGAGTTCATTTCAATGGGATCAAGTATGACCACGCCTGGTCCAGGTTCACAACATTGAGAAAAACAAATAAAACATTGAATTCAACTTTTTTGTGAGGAATCTAAATGACTTATATTTCAACAGAATCGACAACAAATTTGGCATAAACCCGTCCATCACCCCAGAAAGGAGTCTTAGCATTCCCACCACTGCTGTTAATATCCTGAAAAAATAAAAGTAAAAGTGCCGAAATAAACCCTAACCCTACATGCGTTTGCAGTCGATGGTACATGTCTTTGCGGTCAATGGTACATATGGTCCTAGCGCTTACACCGTGTACTCACAGGCCACGTGCACCTGGGTCTTCAAGTGCACCAGCGCACCCATCCTGTTCCTCACCGCGCACTGGTACACGCCCGCATTGGAGCGCTGCATCTGCTCGACGGACAACCTGCAACGGGCAAAGGTCAGAAGCTACGATGAAGGACACGATACGAGTGCTGAAGAAGATCAACACAAAACGGCACGAACGATTGTGCATTCAGAAGATATGATGTTTACTTCTGACTAACCTGTAATCCTGTCTATTTAGTGTCACTCCAAAGCACAAAACACCATGTGACCTACCACGCGCTTTCACAATCAAAATCAGGTTAAGATCAGGGTTAGGGTTGGGAACAGGTCGTTTGGTTACGGTTCGTTAACTTTCTTCTTCTTCTGTTGCTTTTAATGGCGGTTGGCAGCAGGTGCATTTACCGCCACCTACTGGAGCTGTACGTCCAACTTCTTCTTTTTCTTTGGCGTTTTATGTCATTTTTATAGCAGTTGGTATTCATAAAGTGTTACATTACCGCCACCTACTGTAGTAAGTCTTCAAAGTACGGGAGTAGGGGTAGGGAGAAAGAGAGGGAAAGTTGTCTCTAAGTTTGTTAACTGTCTGAAGGCAAAACTGTGTTGGCGAAATAAATGACATATTTTCTGAATCTAAGCTAAACAAGCTATGAGATTTGATTATAGACCAGTTTTGTTGCTGCCATACCAATGGAATACCAGCTTTAAGATCGCAATACCCAATCTACCGTATTTTCCGGACTATAAGTCGCACCAGCCAAAAAATGCATAATAGAGAAGAAAAAACATACATAAGTCGCACTGGAGTATGAAATGCAGTTGCGAGTGTGAAAATAACAAATATTATCACATCTAAGTTGCTCCGGAGTATAAGTATAAGTATATAAGTACAAGTTGCACCTCGGCCAAAACTATGAAAAAAGGTGTGACTTATAGTCTGTAAAATACTGTAGTTATTTCCATAGATCCATGATAGATACAAGTCTTGTTGAAGACGCTTGACAGAATCTGTAAAAATGAGACTGCACAGTGTCGAAACCGCTAAACGTCTAAAGATATACAGTGTAACTATGATATATAAATAAAAATATAATAATAATAATGTTTTCAGCTGAAGTTAATTTGGCAAAACAGAGTGAAATTGCTCATTTGACCAAACTGTTACTCAGCCAAACTTGTACTTATTCAAAAACAATTTGAAGAATTTCACTTTTTTGCCAATGTGGTTGAAGAACTGCACCAGGCCAATGCCATTGTCTCATTTTGAGTTAAATCATCTCAAAAATGTGATGAAATGTTCAAGGTCAAATGAATCTAACCTAGTCAAAAGTGCAAACTCATTTTAACCCGCGCTTGATATTCCTCTGTGCAGTTTATGAACACTTTAGTGCCCATATGTGCCCACTCCTATCAAGTCCACAACCTTGATCTGAGCTGGTCCGGTGCCCCCCCCGCTTGCCCCGCCTCCACCATACGGGGAGGAGGAGATGCCCAGGGGCCCCCCGCGTGCCAAACAATGTGTTACAAACATTTTTAGCATTATTTCAACACACTGCGATTGTCCTAATGGAGGATTTGGCGACGGCTAACACGCGGGGAAAGCAGACCGGACATCGCTGTGGGGCTCATTATGAAGTCCAGAAGGGTTGAGGGTTTAACTCCCCGGCTGTCGGCGCGCGTTGCCAGTGTACACAAAACAGAAACACATTGATTTGTATGAACGGGCCCATCTGCTGTGCTGAAATTGGATGGGAATCGGGTTCATCATCTTTGTGCCTAACCATCCATTTTAACAGCTAAAGACTGTTGGAGAAAAGGTCCAAAAATGAAGTTCCATTCAGAGAAGTGTCTTTCAGAAAGGTTTAAAGGGACAGACACATCCGTCCTGTGACGAAGTATTATTAAGCCTTTAAGATCATTAGTAAAGTTAAGTTACACTTGTCCACATAGGGAATTTGTCTTCTGCATTTGACCCATCGTTTGGAGTGACAAGAGGAAACCCACCCAGACACAGGCAGAACATGCAAACACAGAAAGGCCCCATCGGCCGGGAGTCGAACCTGCGACCTTCTTACTGTGAGAGTGATGGCCACGCTGCCAAAAAGGTACTCAGGGCCCAGTCTGTAGAGCCTCTGTGACTGACCTGTAGTCAGGGGCCCAGTCTGTAGGACCTCTGTGACTGACCTGTAGTCAGGGGCCCAGTCTGTAGAACCTCTGTGACTGACCTTTACTCAGGGGCCCACTCTGTAGAGCCTCTGTGACTGACCTGTACTCAGGGGCCCAGTCTGTAGAGCCTCTGTGACTAACCTGTACTCAGGGGCCCAGTCTGTAGAGCCTCTGTGACTAACCTGTACTCAGGGGCCCAGTCTGTAGAGCCTCTGTGACTAACCTGTACTCAGGGGCCCACTCTGTAGAACCTCTGTGACTAACCTGTACTCGGGGGCCCAGTGGGTGATGTTGTTGTTGTTGAAGCTCCAGCGGTACTCCAGGGGCCAGCTCCCTCCGGCCAGGCAGCTCAGCACCAGCCTGTTGCCCTCCAGAACCACCTGCTGGACGCGGGCAGTGCCACGCAGGTACGGGGCCACTTCTACAACGAAACAAAGGGAGGAAGACAATGAATTAAAGGTGAATCATACTTACAGAAAGATTTGCTACTTAATTACTTATACTCTAAAATAAATTAATAATACACCAAATGAATGGACGATAATACAAATAAGTTTCTCTCCTCCTCCACTGCAGCTGCACTCTGTCCCAGCTCTCACACCATCAATAACACACTGTCACACAACTGTCCTCCTCCTCCTCATCTTCCTCCTCCTCATCATCATCCTCCACCTCTTCCTTCTCATCCTCCTCATCGTCATCATCATCATCATCCTCCTCCTCCTTCTTCTCAACATCATCATCATCATCATCATCATCATCATCATCATCATCCTTATCCTCATCACCATCATCATCATCATCATCATCATCATCATAATCATTATCATCATCATCACCATCATCATAATTTTCATCATCATCATCCTCATCATCACAACCATCATCATCATCATCATCATCATCATCATCATCATCATCATCCTTATCCTCATCACCATCATCATCATCATCATAATCATTATCATCATCATCACCATCATCATAATTTTCATCATCATCATCCTCATCATCACAACCATCATCATCATCATCATCATCATCATCATCATAATCATCATCATCATCATCATCATCCTTATCCTCATCACCATCATCATCATCATCATAATCATTATCATCATCATCACCATCATCATAATTTTCATCATCATCATCCTCATCATCACAACCATCATCATCATCATCATCATCATCATCATCATCATAATCATCATCATCATCATCATCCTCATCATTAATCTTTATTACAGACTCATAGTCCAAAGCTACAGTAGGACAAACTTTGACACTTCGCACCGCGATTCACAACAGCTGTTCGTGTGTCTCCACAGACTGATTTTCAATAATGTCCTTAAGCAGTCACAATACGCCACATTGTGTTCACGTATACTTGCTCTTGACCGCAGTACACGGTACACGTATATAACACACTGCGGGACGGTTTAAATAGTGTACTTTTCACTCCGACTCTACAGGCACCAAACCTGCGCAAACACCGTGCGTCATTGTCCGTAGACGTCTTCATCATCACCGAGCGCGGACGAGAGAAGGGGGCGGGGCCTTCGTGGTTAAAAGATGAGGGCCACGGAACCAACGAGACCAACGAGACCAACGAGACCAACGAGGCCAACGAGGACAACGAGGCCGGACCAAACCGGACTGAACTAAAGCGTCAATGAGTTTCAACGATTTCCACTCGTGTAAGGGGTTTACGTTTGTTTTAATAGCTCGGGTTGTTGTTGATCGTACAGTCCCATAGAGGGCGCTGTGCTCGTGTTGAAAAGTCCCTCAAACGTTTACTCAAGCCCACCTTTGACCCCAACCACGGTCTAATCTGAGCGTTTACAGCGCTAATGAGAGGCTCTGTTTGCTGCTCGTATCGTCCCAGATCCAAGGCCTCCATTACCTATTCCACCAACACATAATATATAACACAACATCAGACGGAGTTCTCGTTATCACGTAAACAGGAAACTCAGATGGCCATTCTTTGCCCAGGGACGCATAATATGTCTGCAAAGTCTCGTCGGGAACGTCCAAACTTTGATTCGGCGAATAGCTAACAAATGAGCCGCTGTCGCCCGAGCGGTTGCAAATTACACACGTTTAAAAGTCCGCCGCCAATGTTTTCCAAGTCCAAGTGTTTGGCGGTCGGTGATTGATGCCGTTGGATCGCGCGACATCTGTTCTCGAAAGCCATCTGGCGTGCCGCGGGCCCCCGTTTTTTTTCTTTGATTAACGTTCACAAAGAGAAGCAGGTAGAGTTCTGGCATCAGCAGACGTGGACGCGGCGTCGCATTTGATCGCGCATCGTGGAGCCTTGTGATAACCCGGGGAAGAACGGGGAAGGTGTCGGCCAATCAGACGGCGTTTGGGGGGTTAAGTGTTGGCTGTGGAAGCGCTTGGCTCGAAGGCACAAAGGGAACAGGCCGGGCGGGGAAACACGGGGGCCCCAGGATTGTTCAGATCTCCAGAACGGGAACCGAAAACGTGGATCAGTTTGAACATGTTCCTGTTGAATACTGGCATAACTATAGGGGGGAAATATTGCAGGATTTGTACAAACGCCGCCTCGTCTCCATGGAGATGTTCCTGCGTTTTCTATAATGTCCCACAGTGAAGCGTTCAACTTTAATTCTTTCAGTTAAAAGTGATTTATTGCACAAAAAACAAAGATCTGGGGCCACATCGATAAAGACATTTTGCTGATCCGTCCATAGATTCAATCAACGCGCCACGCCCTCTCCACATCAGGCCACGCCCTTGCCACGCCTCCAAAAGACCAGAAAAGTGCCATGCAGAGTGACGGGTAAATGTGAGTGGTGGATTGAGCGAGGTTTAGTTCAGACGCAGAAGGACGTGAGTGAAACAGGTATTACTTCAAAATGACGTCATTGTCGGGGTTAAAACTAGTGACGTGCTCGTCTAGCAACTGGGCTAGCCTGGTAAGCTTTTCTTTATTTTTGAATGTATAGCCGTTAGCATTATTCAGCCAAAACAAAAAGTGATGAAAATGCATAAGATTGAGCACATTTAGGTCAAAGCTATGTCAAAAGTCATTGATGAGTGTGTAAACCGTTCATCGTTTTAGTTTAGGTCTTACATTTGTGTGTGAAACTGGCATGGCATCCGAGCTAAAGTCCGACTAACTTCAGGATGTGGGACGCTTCCGTGAGACTCTGGTGACACGACACATCCTGTTTCACGTGACACTTGAGGAAGTTCAAATATCGTGAAATAAAGGCGGAGACTGACTTCGCCGTTCAGTCGTGTTTGAAAGAATCTGACGTAACAGAATTTTTCGGGCAGAATTTTTCGTCAAAATTGTGACAAGATTATCGATTGTTTGGAACTCTAACGTAAAAAAAATGTTAAGAGCTATAATACTAACATTACCATAGAAACGACTGCAGATACTCATTTGATATTGAATACAAAACCCTTGTATATTTGCTCTTGAACTATGGACCAATATTAAAGAAACTAAAAAAGGCGTTTTCATTATGATTGCGTCGTCAAATTCAGTATCAAACCTTTTCTTTAGTATCAAATTGTAGTTTTAATAATAGCATCAAATATAGTTAAAGGCGGTGCAGACGAGCCACAAACACGTTACGCAAACACGATGAATCTACCTCTAAAACACAGTAAAAAACTGCACTTTTCCCGTCGCATTTGAAGCGGCGGCGTGAATAAGCTCCGGGCTGGTGCTCGTCCAATCGCGCGACAGAAGGGCTTTGAGTGACAGCTGTCTGTACGGACTCACGTAATCACATGTGACACGAAGCTGACGACAACAGAACGCTGTCAGTGTCACTGTCAGTGTCGCGTCGCTCACTGAACGGTTGTGAAGTGTGTGCGACGACAACGTGATATGAAAATACCACCAAACACACGTCCTGTATATTTACATTGTTTTGCATTATAATAGAACGCTTTAAAAACGCAATTCTTTTTTATAAATGTGTGGTTTTTTTTGTTGTTTTATGTGCATGTGTGTGTTAAAGCGCCCCCTACAGGTTGAATGACTCCTAGCATTAAAATGCAGTTAAGTATAAATGCAGTTTATGTATTGAAAATGTGTTAATAATTATTAAAATGTCATCACTGAGTAGCAAATTTATTTTAGGTTTATAATTTCACTTCCTGTTTATAATCGATAGGAAATTACCCAGCAAACACTGGGCCAAACCTTATCTAATGTCACACTTTTTTCAATTTCAAATACATGAGAGCGACTTTATTTTGTTGAATTAATGTTTAGAGAGTCAAAAAAAGTACTTTATTTTGTGTAATTTATGCATAAACTGGTATGATGTCACTTCCTGTCATTTTCTACACATTTTTCAACGTTTTCTCCACAAATACCTGCTTGATTGGTGTAAAACTTTAAGTTATATGTACAACAGGTACAAAAACACCACATAAAGTCACACGTCACTTCAAAGCTGTACTGTGGAACTTTCCGGGCAAAAACTGCATTCATTAAGATTCGTCAACAATAACAACTCCATTACCTCAAAGTTTTTTGCGCGAACAATGAGAATAATTTAAAAAAACAAAATGGCATTAATACAAAGCGACTGCTCCAAACGACCGTCTGGTTTTTCACGCGACGCAATCCGAGTTGAATGACATAATCACTTAATTACAATAATCTTTAATTAAAAAGCCTAATTATCCTGGGTGTAATTAGCAAAAGGGCTGTAATTCTCTGTGTAATTACGGCTCTTGCTTTCCTCCGCTTGTTGTCGAGCGTCTCAGGTGGAAAATGAGACGCGATTGTGTCGATTGTGTCGCTCGGCTCTCGTCGCGGTCTTTAGCGCGCGTTTGTGCAAATGTACTCGTCAAATAAGTAACTGGAAGTATTAAGTTACTATTAAAAGGTCAAAATTCAGAGTGTGGTTGTGCAGGATTTCAACAAGACAAAAATGAATCAGAAATATTGCTGGATTTCTTGCATTTTCTGACAAATTGTAGCGTGTGCAATACAAAAATAAAAAAAAAACTTTGGAGAAAAGAACCAGGAAAATATGAAAATGTAACGACGTAGCAGAAAATGTGATTAAATGTGTTGAAAATGTGAATAAATGTGTTGAAAATGTGATTAAATGTGTTGAAAATGTGAATAAATGTGTTGAAAATGTGATTAAATGTGTTGAAAATGTGAATAAATGTGTTGAAAATGTGATTAAATGTGTTGAAAATGTGAATAAATGTGTTGAAAATGTGATTAAATGTGTTGAAAATGTGATTAAATGTGTTGAAAATGTGATTAAATGTGTTGAAAATGTGATTAAATGTGTTGAAAATGTGATTAAATGTGTTGAAAATGTGATTAAATGTGTTGAAAATGTGATTACATGTGTTGAAAATGTGATTACATGTGTTGAAAGAAATAGAGCGCGAATTTTGGGGTTTCGAGTTGATTTTTGTCATTAAACGAAGCCGTAAATAATAAATCTCCCGAACGAATCAGATTAAGCGTTAACGACCCTGAACTGGATCGAGTGGGATTTTAACGAGAATAGATTGTGCTCTATAAATGTAAAAATCTGGACTTCTGAGTCACTTTCTGCCTCCTAATATAACACATTTATTAATTAATATTTACCAACAATTAAAACAATGTGATCTTGATCATAACTTAATTAACGCTTGGTGTAATCCCTCATTCGTCCAGGCGTGTTCCATAGTAGAAAAAGCTTCAGTTGTAGTCATCTGGACTCAGTTTGAAAAAATAGACGTTTCGACTCTCATCCAAGAGTCATTGTCAATAAAATAATGAAACGTCTATTTTTTCAAACTGAGTCCAGATGACTACAACTGAAGCTTTTTCTACTTAATTAACGCTCGTTATGAGACGTTCATTATGAGACACTCGTTATGAGACACTCGTTATGAGACGCTCGTTATGAGACGCTCGTTATGAGACGCTCGTTATGAGATGCTCGTTATGAGACGCTTGTTATGAGACGCTCGTTATGAGACGTTCGTTATGAGACGTTCGTTAAGAGACGCTCGTTATGAGACGCTTGTTATGAGACGCTCGTTATGAGACGCTCGTTATGAGACGCTCGTTATGAGACGCTCGTTATGAGACGCTCGTTATGAGATGCTCGTTATGAGATGCTCGTTATGAGACGTTCATTATGAGACACTCGTTATGAGACGCTCGTTATGAGACGCTCGTTATGAGACGTTCGTTAAGAGACGCTCGTTATGAGACGCTTGTTATGAGACGCTCGTTATGAGACGTTCGTTATGAGACGTTCGTTAAGAGACGCTCGTTATGAGACGCTTGTTATGAGACGCTCGTTATGAGACGTTCGTTATGAGACGTTCGTTAAGAGACGCTCGTTATGAGACGCTTGTTATGAGACGCTCGTTATGAGACGTTCGTTATGAGACGTTCGTTAAGAGACGCTCGTTATGAGACGCTTGTTATGAGACGCTCGTTATGAGACGTTCGTTATGAGACGTTCGTTAAGAGACGCTCGTTATGAGACGCTTGTTATGAGACGCTCGTCATGAGACGTTCGTTATGAGACGCTCGTCATGAGACGCTCGTCATGAGACGCTTGTTATGAGACGTTCGTTAAGAGACGCTCGTCATGAGACGTTCGTTAAGAGACGCTCGTTATGAGACGCTTGTTATGAGACGCTCGTTATGAGACGTTCGTTATGAGACGTTCGTTAAGAGACGCTCGTTATGAGACGCTTGTTATGAGACGCTCGTTATGAGACGTTCGTTATGAGACGTTCGTTAAGAGACGCTCGTTATGAGACGCTTGTTATGAGACGCTCGTCATGAGACGTTCGTTATGAGACGCTCGTCATGAGACGCTCGTCATGAGACGCTTGTTATGAGACGTTCGTTAAGAGACGTTCGTTAAGAGACGCTCGTCATGAGACGTTTCGTTATGAGACGCTCGTCATGAGACGCTCGTCATGAGACGCACGTTATGAGACGTTCGTTATGAGACGTTCGTTATGAGACATTCCTTAAGAGACGCTCGTTATGAGATGCCGGCCAAATCAAAACCCAAATTAAAGTAGAAATACATTTGTAGTTTGATTAACGAGTCCATTTAGTTGCAGAAAATCCACTTTTCTCGTCGATCTGGAGTTTCGTCCGGCAAAACGTTCATTTGTGAACTTGACTGTAAATATTTTGAAATCTTGATATCGGAATTGGCAAATATCGGCCTCAACGGCGAGACAGATATCGGAAATCAGCGTCCATCCGCTGCACTGGACGTCCCTGATCGTCCCTTACCGTCCCTGACCGTCCCTGACCGTCCCTGATCGTCCCTGATCGTCCCTGATCGTCCCTGACCGTCCCTGACCGTCCCTGATCGTCCCTGATCGTCCCTGATCGTCCCTGATCGTCCCCGACCGTCCCTGACCGTCCCTGACCGTCCCTGATCGTCCCTGATCGTCCCCGACCGTCCCTGACCGTCGCTGATCGTCCCTGACCGTCCCTGACCGTCCCTGATCGTCCCCGACCGTCCCTGACCGTCCCTGATCGTCCCTGATCGTCCCCGACCGTCCCTGACCGTCCCTGATCGTCCCGACCAACGATAAGTTTGCTCTCTCATTATAACCTGAGCTTTTGTCTGAAAAACACCACCTTTGTCCGACCTGCACCGAAAGATGTTTTATTATGTAATTTAGTCCATTTGCGTCCGTATATTTATCTGGGACGTTATTGAAATGTCTAAAATTGCTTAACACCAATTTGACAATGCGACAATCTAATTCCAAGCCTGATTTATTAACGTTTTAAAATAATAATAATAATAATAATAATAATAATAATTACTTGACAACAGAAAAAGGTTTCAAATTGAGAGCTGTTAGTTTAAGATGTTCTTTTCACCTGCACCGTCTGAACAAAGAAACAAAGCTGTGGCAAAAAACATGACTCACAATAAAACTAATAAATAAATGTAATTCATGGCGTGAATCTGAGCATGTGCAGCACACACGGTGTGATATTATGAGCAGGGGCTTATGGGTAATCGGGTGGAACCGGGTGTGATCGCTGACATTTGAAAGGAGAAACCCACCGCGGGTCTAAACTGAGTCTGAACTGGGTCTAAACTGAGTCTAAACTGGGTCTAAACTGGGTCTAAACTGGGTCTGAACTGGGTCTAAACTGGGTCTGAACTGGGTCTAAACTGGGTCTAAACTGGGTCTAAACTGAGTCTAAACTGGGTCTAAACTGAGTCTAAACTGGGTCTAAACTGGGTCTGAACTGGGTCTAAACTGGGTCTGAACTGGGTCTAAACTGGGTCTAAACTGGGTCTGAACTGGGTCTAAACTGGGTCTAAACTGGGTCTAAACTGAGTCTAAACTGGGTCTAAACTGGGTCTAAACTGGGTCTGAACTGGGTCTAAACTGGGTCTGAACTGGGTCTGAACTGGGTCTAAACTGGGTCTAAACTGGGTCTGAACTGGGTCTAAACTGGGTCTAAACTGGGTCTAAACTGAGTCTAAACTGGGTCTAAACTGGGTCTAAACTGGGTCTGAACTGGGTCTAAACTGGGTCTGAACTGGTCTAAACTGGGTCTGAACTGGGTCTAAACTGGGTCTAAACTGGGTCTGAACTGGGTCTAAACTGGGTCTAAACTGGGTCTAAACTGAGTCTAAACTGGGTCTAAACTGGGTCTAAACTGGGTCTGAACTGGGTCTAAACTGGGTCTGAACTGGGTCTGAACTGGGTCTTAACTGGGTCTGAACTGGGTCTAAACTGGGTCTAAACTGGGTCTAAACTGGGTCTGAACTGGGTCTAAACTGGGTCTGAACTGGGTCTGAACTGGGTCTAAACTGGGTCTGAACTGGGTCTAAACTGGGTCTGAACTGGGTCTAAACTGGGTCAAAACTGGGTCTAAACTGGGTAAAACTAGGTCTAAACTGGGTCTAAACTGGGTCTAAACTGGGTCAAAACTGGGTCTAAAGTGGGTCTAAACTGGGTCTAAACTGGGTCTAAACTGGGTAAAACTGGGTCTAAACTGGGTCTAAACTGGGTAAAACTGGGTCTAAACTGGGTCTGAACTGGGTCTAAACTGGGTCAAAACTGGGTCTAAACTGGGTAAAACTGGGTCTAAACTGGGTCTAAACTGGGTCTAAACTGGGTCAAAACTGGGTCTAAAGTGGGTCTAAAGTGGGTCTAAAGTGGGTCTAAAGTGGGTCTAAACTGGGTCTAAACTGGGTCTAAACTGGGTAAAACTGGGTCTAAAGTGGGTCTACACCAGGACCACTTCAGCCCTCTAACATTAAAGGGGAGCTTCAGGCCGGTGGAGAAGCTCGGGAGATGTAGCGCACAGATAACAGCTTTAGCCGCTTAAAAAGACCCAAGTGGATTTGTTTAGATCATTTACAAAAGCAAAATGAAGTTAAAAAACGCATGTGGCGCAGCAGAACGCACACACTGGCTCCTTTTACTATCAAAGGAGAACAACAAACAAACTAAACCAATCTGGATAGGGACTGGTAGCTTCATGCTTTACACACAGACTGTGGTGTTAGGACAGCTGACCAAGCACCAAATCACACTTCAGTTCAATCCAGTTTCCATCTCCAAACGCTTCCCTCGGCTTTTCCAGAAACGCAGTCCGTATTTCTGCTAAAATAACCGCCATGTTTGAGTTGGTTTGTTCGCCTGCTTCACCTTTAGCCCCCGCCCAAACCACAATGCTGTCATATGATTGGTCCAGGCCCTCTTCCAATCAAACGCCAAAGAAGACGGATTGTCAAGAGTTTGTGCACGAACAAACATCACAAACATGTATCTTTATGACAAGGAAAGCTCTAAATCATGACCGATTCAGACTTAATACTACATGAACCTCACTTACAACGTAAAACAGGACCGCGGATCTGAACCAGGTCCAAACTGGGTCTAAACCAGGACCGAAGCAGATCTGAACCAGGTCCAAACTGGGTCTAAAACAGGACCGAAGCAGATCTGAACCAGGTCCAAACTGGGTCTACACCAGGACCAAAGCAGATCTGAACCAGGTCCAAACTGGGTCTACACCAGGACCGAAGCAGATCTGAACCAGGTCCAAACTGGGTCTACACCAGGACCGAAGCAGATCTGAACCAGGTCCAAACTGGGTCTACACCAGGACCGAAGCAGATCTGAACCAGGTCCAAACTGGGTCTACACCAGGACCAAAGCAGATCTGAACCAGGTCCAAACTGGGTCTACACCAGGACCAAAGCAGATCTGAACCAGGTCCAAACTGGGTCTACACCAGGACCAAAGCAGATCTGAACCAGGTCCAAACTGGGACTACAGCAGGACCGGAGCAGATCTGAACCAGGTCCAAACTGGGTCTACACCAGGACCAAAGCAGATCTGAACCAGGTCCAAACTGGGTCTACACCAGGACCAAAGCAGATCTGAACCAGGTCCAAACTGGGACTACAGCAGGACCGGAGCAGATCTGAACCAGGTCTAAACCCCTTCAGACAGTGAGAAGCTTTGAGTCTGACACGACAACTGTCAGATTAGAAGAACAAAAACAGGACTAAAGCAGAACCGAGCCAGGTCTAAAGTAGGCCTAAAGCAGGACTTCTTCATGAGACCTTCATGAACCCCACTGCGGGTCAACACTGTCCAGAGCAGAGCGTGGGACTGTCAGAGAGGATGAACAGAGCTCAAGAGAAAACTAGAAATCTGGCTATATATGAGGAACAAACAAGAAAAAAACCATATTCCTGACACAAAGTCTAAAGGACAAGGACTAAAACGGGTCTAAACCTGGACGAGATATAAACCTTGACCGGAGACCTTTCTAGGCCACTGCAGGTCAACATCTGTACATCAATGTGGTCAAGTAGACGCTTGGAATAAAAACAACTGAACTAAACAGGTCCAAACTAGGACTGGACATTGGTCTTAAAGCGACGACAGTGACATAAAGTGCAGGTCAACCCCATTTCTTCTTTCTATCAGTTTGGCGAAAAGCGATAAAATAACACAGTTCTAGACCAGAAAAAGTGTTCAAAAGGCTCTAAACCAGATCTAAACCTGGTCTGGATCAGATACAAGTCAAAACCAGTGACCTTTAACAGACCGGTCACTGTGGCAGAATCCGATAACCGTCCGCTCGAAAGTACGGCTGCGATCCAGCATTATTTTAGGAGTCGTCGGGTCAGCCCGTTGTTTCCGCTCTACATCCGACGCTGACCAGCCAACCGGAGCGTAAACAGCTGGATCTGCTGTGGACGGACCAGACCGGAGCGTAACAGACCGTGATCGGTGACATTTGAGAGGAAGGCCGCGCCGCCGGGTCGACCGTCCGGACCGGCGCGCTCACGCCAACGCCGCGGCTGTCAACTCGGATCAGCGCAGAGCAGGTGACCGCGCCCTCACTCGTCCAGGTCGCTCGTCCAGGTCGCTCGTCCCGGTCGCTCGGCCCGGTCGCTCGGCCCGGTCGCTCGGCCCAGTGTCGCTCGTGCCGGTCGCTCGTCCCGGTCGGTCTGCCCGGTGTCGCTCGTCCCGGTGTCGCTCGTCCCGGTGTCGCTCGTGCCGGTCGCTCGTGCGGGTCGCTCGTGCCGGTCGCTCGTGCCGGTGTCGCTCGGCCCGGTGTCGCTCGGCCCGGTGTCGCTCGGCCCGGTCGCTCGGCCCGGTCGCTCTGCCCGGTGTCGACAGGAAGTGACATCACACCAGTTCCAGTCAAAGTTTATGCAGAATTTACACAACATTTTTGACTTTCTAAACATGAATTCAACAAAATATAGCCATTCACATATATTTTTATTTGTCAAATTGAAATAAATGTGACATTAGATGATTTTTTCCTAGTGTTTGCTGGGTAATTTTACAGTGTGATGTCATCAAGTACTTACAGGAAGTGAAATTATAAACCTAAAAAAAAGCTATTATTATAGCTATTCTGTGATAACATTTTTTTATATTTTTTTGCCAAATTCAAAATAGATTTATCTTCAATGAGTCTTTAAACAGCAATAGTCCAAAGTTTGTAAAATGTCTGATGTCTGTTCCTATCTCAGTCCTATCGTGCCGCCTAAAGTACATTCTAAAAGTATCCATTTACTGTGTCCACGGCAGGAGTTTTGAGGCTTGAGTTCATAGTTCTAAACTTGTGTGGGATGCTCCACGTTTTTAAAGTCCACTCGCTTTTATTGTGCAGGAAACCAACTTCAGTTAGAAAACATGTAATATGTGGTTATTTGGTGTTTAAGGCTATTTTTATCACCACCGGATGGAAAACCACATTTTTGTCTATCCTGTGAGATGAACAAAATACTAACATATTTTTTCAAAAAAACAAATCATAACATAAAAGGAAAAGGATTGATTTTCTCAAACGTAATTTTTGCTGTGACGTGTTTCATTTGAGATATTTTAATACCATGACCTTCACTACATATTTGCCATGTTTAAAAAAATACCATAAATGACCAAATATGTTTTTGCAGTAATAGTTAATAGTTAGTTAATAGTAATAGTGTTTTGTTTTTTTAATTAGAATTAGATTTTTCAACAGCTGTCACACCTGTTCACTCATCTAAATGTGTCTACAAAGTATGATTTTACAAAAATAAGAATATACAAAATATTTCCCTTGACCTGTAGTTTCAACCCAGAACATTTTATTTAATTTAAAGAGGATATTTTTTTTTAGTTTTGGTGAGGAATGTACTTTTGCCCACACCTTTATTAACATCATTCTACTGCGTTTAGAAAAATCCTGTTAAAATCAAGGACATTTTTGGATTTTCTGATACAAAACACAAAGAAATGAAAACACAGCTTCATTCTAAATCCACGTGTGATTTATTGAACACATTCGTTGCGTTGTTGAGTTGAAGTTTGAAGGACGAAAAACACGATTCCGAAAGTAATTACGCAAGAAGCGGATGTCACGTCAAAGTGCCCGTCGTGTGTTTTGACGGGCGGAAACCGGAGACGATCTACGCGACGAGAACGCGCGGAATCCGAAAGCAAAACAAAACTCCCACGCCGTCCAGGAATCCGTCCGGACGACCACTTTGCAAAACCTCCGGAGAGTAAAAGAGCGGGAAACAACCGCCTCCCACGCCGTAACTCCTTTAACCGACACGTTTTGAATAACTCGCATAAAAACTCACCGCCATAATTATTCAGGATTTACTTTTCATCCCACGAGTTTCGCTTCCTCATTAAACCGGGAGTGGAAGACAAACATATGTTCCAGCGCGCCGACATAAGGAATCCAATCAAATATATCAAATGCACGGCGCCGCAAATCCAAGTTTCAGGGAGACGTGGGCGGACGGGTACTTCGGGGAGTCTCCTTTCCCCATTAGAATCTGTCAAAAAAGCCGTTTATTTCCTACCAGACGGGCGGCGTGCGACGGATCCGAAACATATGGTCTCGCCGAGTTGGAAAGAGGGAATTTGGGCTCGTGTCTTTCCTCCTCGCCGTCCCATCGGAGGGAGGAGAGCGAAGTGACGCGCTGGAGGAAACTCGGAGCTCCAACGTGTAGTTTCTTTGCCCTAACGTTACCGCAGCATGTGGTGAAGTGTTGGGCTAAACTGTGCTAACTTCTCGGAGGGGCGTGTACTATAAGTCGCACCAGCCAGAAAATGTGAAATAGAGAAGAAAAAACATATATAATCGCACTGGAGTATAAGTCGCATTTTGGGGGGGAATGTATTTGATATAATCCAAGAACAAAATAATAACAGATGAGAGAACATGGTGAATAGGTGTACGTATGCTAACGCTAACACCTTCAGCTACATGACGTATGCTAACGCTAACACCTTCAGCTACATGACGTATGCTAACGCTAACACCTTCAGCTACATGACGTATGCTAACGCTAACACCTTCAGCTACATGAGGCACAGACAGAACTGTGGTAAGTGTCTGGTATGTTAACGTAACATATGAACAGTTATTCAGATAACTATAGCATAAAGAACATGCTAACAAGTTTACCAAAGCATCAGTTTTACCCCAAATCACTAAATCCACTGAATTCTTCTTCCTCTGTGTCACTTCTAAACAACTCCACAAACTCCAGAGGAAGATGAAGTGCAGATTCTTCTTCTGCGTTGCTTAGAGCCTAGAGCGCCCTCTTGTAGTCGCCAGTGTGAAAATAACGAATAATATCACATATAAGTCGCACCCCAGGCCAAACTATGAAAAAAGGTGCCACTTATAGTCCAGAAAATACGGTAATGAGGAATTTCACAAAACCTGGCTCAAACACGTATCTATGACATACAATACGACAAAGCGACATGTTTTATTTGGACCATAATGCACTTTTAAACATGATACAGTCTCCTTGACGTTTGTATTTCATGTTTTGAGAGCTTCAAATATGCCTAGAAAACGTACTGTAATTAAAAGTAAGCTTTAATTTAGTCTGAGAAGCTAGATCTCTCGTGCCACCTCCCTCAGATTGAAAATGACCTTCGGAATGCTGACAGTTGACTTCAGAACTTCAGTTTATATACTTAACCCACAATATCCAGCGATGGCAACTTAAGCCGACAAGCAAAAACAAAAGAGCAAAACCAAGCTAGCGCATGTTAGCTACAGCCGTTTCCCGTTTCCTGACGTCAAGACTGAAAATGTTATATTTCCAGTACAAAAATACGTCTCATATTATCCAAAGCATTAATGCGTTATAAACAGAGATGTTACAATGTGGTGTAGCGGCGCAGAGAAGGGACATGAAGGCAGAAAAAGCTGAGAATAATTCCTCGTGGCGTGGATCATTTGTCCTGCCCCGTATCAATCATAAAACGCACCTACCGCTCACCTGCAGCCGCGTCAGCGCATGGATCTATCCTAATATAGTTCCCTCAGTGTACGGGGCAAAATGAAGACGGAGAAAGACAGTTCGAGCTGACGCAGAAGTGGACAGAAATCTACGGGAGACGAGCGATGCGATGCGCTCTGTTGCGCTAATAAACAAACGCACGTGTGTTGTATTAGTCCGCACGGGGGAG
>NW_027316056.1:36886553-36911553 GCF_026437365.1 Eucyclogobius newberryi | reverse complement strand
GATGGATTCAAACGAGGTAAATGTTTAATATGTCCTTAACTATGTCCTTAACTGTCTCTCGGGTGAGCGCTGGGAGGGGGGGGGGGGGGGAATTATGAAAGTTATTGCACAGGAATGAGCAGAGATAGATCATTCTGTGTGTGTGAATGTGAAAGGGTTAAACAGAAAACCACCGTAAGAATGTCTGAAGCAGGTATAGGGTCTGGTTTGTG
Source organism: Eucyclogobius newberryi (assembly GCF_026437365.1). NCBI lineage: Eukaryota > Metazoa > Chordata > Actinopteri > Gobiiformes > Gobiidae > Eucyclogobius > Eucyclogobius newberryi. Next base: position 36,911,341 of record NW_027316056.1, on the reverse strand, counting down.
CTTGGATGGACCACGTTGACTCGTTTGAATGTGTTCAGGATCAAATATATGTATCGTTTTGAATATCACGTTCCCTTAGTGTCTTCCAATATTGTGTCAAATGGACTAAAGGCTTTAAAATGGAACAAACTCGTCCTATCAGCACCTAAAGACCTGTTTTTATCTCATTTAAGACAAGATAAGCCTTAATTTGTCCACAAATGGGGAAATTCCGGTGCTGCAACACAAGTAGATACAGAAGAAAGGAACAGATAACACTCTTGATAGAAACAAACTCTATTATAAAGAGTACTATAACTATACACTATAAACAAAACTCTTATGTACAGAACCTCTCATATTCTTAATAGGGAATGGAGAGAAGAAAAAAATAGAAAAAAATAAAAATAGAAATAAAAAGATAAAAATAAGCTAACACAGGACAAAATAATTATAATTAAAGTGGTAAAGTAAACACTCTTATTTAAAGCAGTTCTATGCACATGAATATGACATAATTGCGTCTGACTATTGCACATGAGTGTGACATTATTGCGTAAAGTATGACAGTAATTGCACATGGTTAAAGTCAGTATTGCACATGGTTAAAGTCAGTATGGCACATGGTTAAAGTCAGTGTTGCACATGGTTAAAGTCAGTATTGCACATGGTTAAAGTCAGTATAGCACATGGTTAAAGTCAGTATTGCACATGGTTAAAGTCAGTGTTGCACATGGTTAAAGTCAGTATGGCACATGGTTAAAGTCAGTGTTGCACATGGTTAAAGTCAGTATAGCACATGGTTAAAGTCAGTTGCACATGGTTAAAGTCAGTATTGCACATGGTTAAAGTCAGTATTGCACATGGTTAAAGTCAGTATTGCACATGGTTAAAGTCAGTGTTGCACATGGTTAAAGTCAGTATGGCACATGGTTAAAGTCAGTATTGCACATGGTTAAAGTCAGTATTGCACATGGTTAAAGTCAGTGTTGCACATGGTTAAAGTCAGTATGGCACATGGTTAAAGTCAGTATGGCACATGGTTAAAGTCAGTATTGCACATGGTTAAAGTCAGTATAGCACATGGTTAAAGTCAGTTGCACATGGTTAAAGTCAGTATTGCACATGGTTAAAGTCAGTATTGCACATGGTTAAAGTCAGTATGGCACATGGTTAAAGTCAGTATGGCACATGGTTAAAGTCAGTATGGCACATGGTTAAAGTCAGTATTGCACATGGTTAAAGTCAGTATTGCACATGGTTAAAGTCAGTATTGCACATGGTTAAAGTCAATATTGCACATGGTTAAAGTCAGTGTTGCACATGGTTAAAGTCAGTGTTGCACATGGTTAAAGTCAGTGTTGCACATGGTTAAAGTCAGTATGGCACATGGTTAAAGTCAGTATGGCACATGGTTAAAGTCAGTATTGCACATGGTTAAAGTCAGTATAGCACATGGTTAAAGTCAGTATTGCACATGGTTAAAGTCAGTGTTGCACATGGTTAAAGTCAGTATTGCACATGGTTAAAGTCAGTATTGCACATGGTTAAAGTCAGTATGGCACATGGTTAAAGTCAGTATGGCACATGGTTAAAGTCAGTATTGCACATGGTTAAAGTCAGTATTGCACATGGTTAAAGTCAGTATGGCACATGGTTAAAGTCAGTATTGCACATGGTTAAAGTCAGTATTGCACATGGTTAAAGTCAGTATTGCACATGGTTAGTCAGTGTTGCACATGGTTAAAGTCAGTATTGCACATGGTTAAAGTCAGTATTGCACATGGTTAATGTCAGTGTTGCACATGGTTAAAGTCAGTATTGCACATGGTTAAAGTCAGTATTGCACATGGTTAAAGTCAGTGTTGCACATGGTTAAAGTCAGTATTGCACATGGTTAAAGTCAGTATTGCACATGGTTAAAGTCAGTGTTGCACATGGTTAAAGTCAGTATTGCACATGGTTAAAGTCAGTATTGCACATGGTTAAAGTCAGTATGGCACATGGTTAAAGTCAGTATTGCACATGGTTAAAGTCAGTATGGCACATGGTTAAAGTCAGTATTGCACATACACAGAGCTCAAGGTGTGCCCACCAGCTCAGAGGGCAAGAAGAAAGAGGAAAAACATGTCCGAAATGCCCTCTCAGCCTGTGGTTACCCCGCTTGGGCTCTCAACAGAGTGAAGAGAACCAAGAAGCAGGACAAAAGGGAAACTGAACAGAGAAGGAAGGGTGTCTCTATCCCTTATGTGTCTGGCCTCTCGGAAAAACTGCAGAGAATTTTTAGACAACACGAAGTCCCTGTTTATTTTAAACCAGGAAACACTTTAAGACAAAAACTGGTTCACCCAAAGGACAAGTTGCCGACTCAAAAACAGAGCAATGTAGTTTATTCGATCCAATGCAGTGAAGAAAGTTGTAAAGAACGTTACATAGGTGAGACGAAACAGCCTCTACACAAGAGGCTTTATCAGCACAGAAGAAATACTAGTTCAGGTCCACAGAGCGCCGTGCATCTCCACCTTGAAGCCTCTAATCACTCGTTTGAAGACGGTGATGTGAAGGTTTTAAGCAGGGAGAAAAGATGGTTTGAAAGAGGAGTTAAGGAAGCTATTTTTGTTAAAAAAGAAAGACCTTCTTTAAACAGAAATGGAGGGCTAAGGTTTAATCTTCCTGTTATTTATAATGGGTTACTGAACCCCTGGAAAGGTAGAGGACATTTAGATGCTAATCAGGTACTCAGGGTGGTTGAGCCAGGGTCTCACAAAGACAAAGAGGTTTCTAATAGCTCATTAAGATTCTGAATAGGCTCGGTAGATACAAGGGGGAGTTTCTGTTGAAACAAACAACTCTTTCTACTTCAGGAAGGCTCCTCCCAATGGGCGGGTCTTACCACAGAATAGTATTAATATCGGAGTTCTCGACCTAAATTCTTTTATTGACAATGACTCTTGGATGAGAGTCGAAACGTCTATTTTTGCAAACTGAGTCCAGATGACTACAACTGAAGCTTTTTCTACTATGGAACACGCCTTGACGAATGAGGGATTACACCGACGTATTGCACATGGTTAAAGTCAGTGTTGCACATGGTTAAAGTTAGTATTGCACATGGTTAAAGTCAGTGTGGCACATGGTTAAAGTCAGTATTGCACATGGTTAAAGTCAGTGTTGCACATGGTTAAAGTCAGTATAGCACATGGTTAAAGTCAGTATTGCACATGGTTAAAGTCAGTGTTGCACATGGTTAAAGTCAGTATTGCACATGGTTAAAGTCAGTATTGCACATGGTTAAAGTCAGTATGGCACATGGTTAAAGTCAGTATTGCACATGGTTAAAGTCAGTGTTGCACATGGTTAAAGTCAGTATTGCACATGGTTAAAGTCAGTATGGCACATGGTTAAAGTCAGTATTGCACATGGTTAAAGTCAGTATGGCACATGGTTAAAGTCAGTGTTGCACATGGTTAAAGTCAGTATTGCACATGGTTAAAGTCAGTATGGCACATGGTTAAAGTCAGTATTGCACATGGTTAAAGTCAGTATTGCACATGGTTAAAGTCAGTATGGCACATGGTTAAAGTCAGTATTGCACATGGTTAAAGTCAGTGTTGCACATGATTAAAGTCAGTATTGCACATGGTTAAAGTCAGTATGGCACATGGTTAAAGTCAGTATTGCACATGGTTAAAGTCAGTATGGCACATGGTTAAAGTCAGTGTTGCACATGGTTAAAGTCAGTGTTGCACATGGTTAAAGTCAGTGTTGCACATGGTTAAAGTCAGTGTTGCACATGGTTAAAGTCAGTGTTGCACATGGTTAAAGTCAGTATTGCACATGGTTAAAGTCAGTATGGCACATGGTTAAAGTCAGTATGGCACATGGTTAAAGTCAGTGTTGCACATGGTTAAAGTCAGTGTTGCACATGGTTAAAGTCAGTGTTGCACATGGTTAAAGTCAGTGTTGCACATGGTTAAAGTCAGTATTGCACATGGTTAAAGTCAGTGTTGCACATGGTTAAAGTCAGTATTGCACATGGTTAAAGTCAGTGTTGCACATGGTTAAAGTCAGTATGGCACATGGTTAAAGTCAGTGTTGCACATGGTTAAAGTCAGTATTGCACATGGTTAAAGTCAGTGTTGCACATGGTTAAAGTCAGTATTGCACATGGTTAAAGTCAGTATTGCATATAGTTAAAGTCAGTATTGCACATGGTTAAAGTCAGTATTGCACATGGTTAAAGTCAGTATGGCACATGGTTAAAGTCAGTATTGCACATGGTTAAAGTCAGTGTTGCACATGGTTAAAGTCAGTATTGCACATGGTTAAAGTCAGTGTTGCACATGGTTAAAGTCAGTATTGCACATGGTTAAAGTCAGTATGGCACATGGTTAAAGTCAGTATGGCACATGGTTAAAGTCAGTATTGCACATGGTTAAAGTCAGTATGGCACATGGTTAAAGTCAGTATGGCACATGGGTATGACAGTTACACGTGTTCAGGGCAAACAGTGTTTGTTTTAAAGTCTAATTTAATCCACTTGCATTGCATTTGTCTCACAGAAGGATCCGTGTACAATCTAATTTGAAGTCTGATTTATTCAAGTTTTCGCAGCAAAAAAAAAAGAGATGAAATTTAATCAAATTTTCAGTTGAATCCAGTTGACTCAAGTATTAATTAAGACTAATTAAGATGTTGTTGTGCGTCAAATATGTTGACATAATGAAGCAAGACATTTAAACCTGGCTTTATCAGTTTTGACACAAATATGTGCAATGTTGGCAGTTTTAACCAAGAAATTAAACAAAGTAAAAAAACTTAAGGCTTAAAAATCAGAACTTTCAAAAGGAATAATATGCAAATGACATAAATGCATTCATAATCTGGACTCTACCAAATATATTCAAAACAAATGGGAAAGAGAGGGTCATTTTGTTTTGACGGGCGATGAATGGGAAAGTCACAAAGACGTTTATCGTGTTTTTATTCACAGGTGAAGACAAACTATTGGAGCCAAACCATTACAATGTGTGTTTTTTAGGACCGTCTTGTTGCTCAAAGATATCGGACGGACAATTTTTCACATTGTCGTTCCATTTGATTTCAGAACTATGTATTCGGGCCTCAAAACTCCTGCCGTGGACACAACAGATGGATACTTTCGGCAGCACAGAAAAATGGACACAAACCACGTACAGAAGATGGAAAAGAGTTGGAAATGGACAAATTTAAGGGACTTTGGACTGGGCGGGGCCACTACTTTGGGTTTGATTGTAGCGGTTTTGTTTCCCCGGACGTTCTGTTAAACTCGTGTTCTTTTTGTTTTGTCTGTTGCTCTCTAGTTTTTACATTAATTACAAAATATGATAAAAAAAAAAAAAAAAAACTTGCAATGCGTTTTTTCCTTACATTTATTCGAGTAACGCACAGTAGAAGTTTCAAATTGATGTCGGTACGTTTAATGTTTGTTTCCCTGCCTCTAATGCACAATCCTGATCGCTCCCGAAGACGTGGAGCGATGCCGAAGGCGCTCGACCATCGCTCACGGCTAACGGCGCGGCTAACGGTGACTGCAGATGCACTCGGCGGCGGCGGCGGAGGCACGTTTGAGTTTGCGGTACAGAATTTACAAAACGCCGAGCCATAATTCATCCGCCCACCAGCGCCAGAGAAGGGTCCGTGGAGAAGTTTGGGGGGGAAACGCTTCAGCACTTTTGTCTCTGTTTTCTAAAGAAGTGCTCGGAATGCCAAGTAAAAATGGAGCTGAAGATTGTTTGTCACGGAGGTTTTTGAGCAAGTTTGACAAATACTGCAGACATTTTGTGCTTTTTCCATGTGTTTAGTATTCAACTGTAACATAGGTAGATCATCATTTTTCATCATTTTAAACCACGATGTTGATCTAAAACAGGATTAACGAATCAAACGTGCAGGAATTGATCAGAATACACCTTTAAATGAACTAACGATGAGGAAACACAGTTAAAACGAGAGCGTGTCCTTTCTTCTTCTCTATAAACCTGATGATCCTGCCGTTTGGACCAGGATCGCAAACGTTTCAAGCCGAGACCCCCAAAGTAACGACGCAAGCGGTCGGGGACCCCCACTACAAAATGACTGCAGTGTTCTCGCTGGGCTTAGGTCGAAGTATGGCGGTGGGACAAACCGTGCTGGCGCTCGCGAAAAGTACTTAAAAACGTACGCTGCCCAAGCAAAAAGTACTACGGGTCAGTGCTCTCACGGTGGCAGTAGTACTTTAAGATCACCGTGCGAGCGCCGCTGTACTTTTCGAATTTTCTAATTCTAAAATAAACTGTGATCAATTAAATATAGATTCAATAGAATTTCTCACTCTAACCATAAGCATGCAACTTATAGCTTTATGTTTGTCATGAGCCACTATGTCCCGACCTGACCTCCACAGTACGACATTCACTTTATTCATCTCCGTGGAGACAAGCAGCTGATTAACTCATTGATTAACTGACACACAGATTATTTATCATATTCTTGTCAACCAATTAATAAAAAAGCAACCAGAACAATATATAAATTGAAGCATCGGCACCGCAGCAAACGCCTCGTGCCCTTGAGCGTGAGACTTTCCGCGAGACTTCTGACTTTTCCCCCCCCCCAAAAAAATATAAAGCGCAACTGACAAAAAGTGTCCCGTTTTGACGTCCCCGCGAGTGACTGGAGGTGATGTAAGCAGGTGCGTTTGTTACATAACCAAAGGGCTGTCTCCGCGCCGTCTCCTCACAGGGAAAACGCACGGGTCGCATTATTCCGCCGCCGCCGCGCTGATCAAATTAGTGGAGCCGAGCCAAACATTACTTTGAGTTTCACCAGACAGCTCTGACTCTGCGGGGAAAGCGCTGAGCTCGCGGAACGTCGCCAACTCTGACGGGTTTAAAAGTGTGTGGGTAAACACGCCGGTGATCCTAAACGGTGATCAGAATGTGAAGTTTCAAATGGCCCGGAAAAAACAATCCTGGAGTTTGAATCGATCGAAGATGCAATAGGAAACTTTTTTGGCGGAAGGAACATCTCTTGGTCGTCTCCAGAGGGAAGTTCCACAAAAAAACTTATCTATTGTTCCTTTATTCAATATATAAGTTTTTATTGCAAAAAAAAAAGAGTTGGTTTGTTGGAATGGAATGTTCCGAATATTCCCCGACCATCGACCTCAAAACATACATACAGTATTTTCGGGACTATAAATTGCACCTTTTTACATAGTTTTGGCCGACTTATACTCCAGAGCGACTTATATGTGACATTATTTGTTATTTTCACACTGACAACCACAAGAGGGCGCTCTAGGCTCTAAGCGACGCAGAAGAAGAATCTGCACTTCCTCTTGCTCTGGAGTTTGTGGAGTTGTTTAGAAGTGACACAGAGGAAGAAGAATTCAGTGGATTTAGTGATTTGGGGTAAAACTGATGCTTTGGTAAACTTGTTAGCATGTTCTTTATGCTATAGTTATCTGAATAACTGTTCATATGTTACGTTAACATACCAGACACTTACCACAGTTCTGTCTGTGCCTCATGTAGCTGAAGGTGTTAGCGTTAGCATACGTCATGTAGCTGAAGGTGTTAGCGTTAGCATACGTCATGTAGCTGAAGGTGTTAGCGTTAGCATACGTACACCTATTCACCATGTTCTCTCATCTGTTATTATTTTAACTTATACTCCAGTGCGACTTATATATGTTTTTTTCGTCTCTATTATGCATTTTTTGGCTTATACTGCGGTGCTACTTATACTCTAGAAAATACGGTAGTCTCAATTCAATATCTTTAGTGTCACTGTCATATTCTACTGGAGATGGAGATGTTGGAGAGAGTAAATGTAAAGAAAGTATCTTTATGTGAGTGTTTTATGTCAATGCTCTTTGTTTATTCAGGGGGAAAAAAAGAGTTTGAATGAAAATATATTTTATAGTGAGAAGACTGACACTTGAAAGAAACTCGAGAGCCGAGCATGTTGTTCAGAAGCTTTTCATCGGAACGTTAAAAAGAAAAGAGTAAGAAAAAGGTGTTGCTCAGCCGGCCGAAAAGAGGAAAAATAAGAATGAGGATTTTGAGAATGGCACTTCATAAAAGCATCCCCGTTAAAGGTGCTGTAGATGTTTTTTATTGACTAAAACGTGTGAAAAACAGCACTTTATTTGATTCTATTCTCTTTGCAGCGGTCCACGTGTATTATCCGCGTGTCCGAATTATTTACCGCACCCGGTTTATAAGCGCGTTGTGCCACTTTCAGAGGGTTCAGAGCGAGTTTGACGTCCCAGAAACTCGACCGCTAACATGCTAACAGCGCACTTCCTGGAGTTTGGAGAATAAAACGCTCTATAATTAAACATCCACACACAGCGGTCTCATTCTGACACAAAGATTGGAGTAAAACAATCAGGTCCAGCCCCTTTAATTAACACCATTCTAATACTACCAAAGAATAAATTCAAGGGGGATAAAACATGTCCTTGGGGTGTTTGCATTACACATCCAGTTTAGTTTTTTGTGTGTGCCACTTCTCTTTTCATCAATTGTAGACTGTAGAGGAGCAAAACATCATTAATTTAGTGCAAATTATGATTTGATTTAAAAATGTCCATTAAAAAGTAACAATAGCAGCGATTTATTTATGATAACTTATGTCACATTGTCTCATGGACCGAAATCTTGTGTCTCGTCCCGCCCCCGAATCAAGACAAATGACTTCAGTTTGGAGAAGTACAGACAGTCTCAACTAGTACATGAATACTTTATAAATATCATCTGCGTATCGGTCCTGTGTGGGGTCTACCAGCGCCACAGTGGGGTCTACCAGCGCCACAGTGGGGTGGGGTCTAACGGCGCCACAGTGGGGTGGGGTCTACCAGCGCCACAGTGGGGTGGGGTCTAACGGCGCCACAGTGGGGTCTACCAGCGCCACAGTGGGGTGGGGACTACCGGCGCCACAGTGGTGTGGGGTCTACCAGCGCCACAGTGGGGTGGGGTCTAACGGCGCCACAGTGGGGTCTATCAGCGCCACAGTGATGTGGGGTCTACCAGCGCCACAGTGGGGTGGGGTCTAACGGCGCCACAGTGGTGTGGGGTATACCTGCGCCACAGTGGGGTCTACCAGCACCACAGCGGGGTCTGCCGGCACCACAGTGGGGTCGTGGGGTCTACCGGCGCCACAGTGGGGTGGGGTCTAACGGCGCCACAGTGGGGTCTATCAGCGCCACAGTGGTGTGGGGTCTACCAGCGCCACAGTGGGGTCTACCAGCGCCACAGTGGGGTGGGGACTACCGGCGCCACAGTGGTGTGGGGTCTACCAGCGCCACAGTGGGGTGGGGTCTAACGGCGCCACAGTGGGGTCTATCAGCGCCACAGTGATGTGGGGTCTACCAGCGCCACAGTGGGGTGGGGTCTAACGGCGCCACAGTGGTGTGGGGTATACCTGCGCCACAGTGGGGTCTACCAGCACCACAGCGGGGTCTGCCGGCACCACAGTGGGGTCGTGGGGTCTACCGGCGCCACAGTGGGGTCTGCCGGCGCCACAGTGGGGTCTGCCGGCGCCACAGTGGGGTCTGCCGGCGCCACAGTGGGGTCTACCGGCGCCACAGTGGGGTCTACCGGCGCCACAGTGGGGTCTACCGGCGCCACAGTGGGGTCTGCCGGCGCTATAGTGGTGTGGGGTCTACCGACGCCACAGTGGGGTCATGGGGTCTACCGGTGCCACAGTGGGGTCTACCGGCGCCAAAGTGGGGTCATGGGGTCTACCGGTGCCACAGTGGGGTCTACCGGCGCCACAGTGGGGTCTACCAGTGCAACGGGAATGTGGCTCAGTCGGTTGAGACGTTTGCCCATTAACCCTGAGGTTGTTGGTAAGGCTCCAACTGATATAATAGTCGACGGTTATTTATTTGGTTTGTAGCGCTATCATTAAATAATTTTGTAAAATGTACCAAAAAAAAATGGGGAAAATCATTTTTTGTGTCCTTTTATGTGTATTATTTTTTTTTATTTTTTTAATGTCCCTTGTTTTAAACGTGTAAAAAAATTATATGTATTTTTTAAGTGGTTTTGATCTCAATGTTGTTGTTTTACCTGTTTAAATAAAGCTTAATAAAAAAAATAAAAGCACAAATATCGACACTGTGTCACCGAGTTACATTCTCCATGGTGTAAACTGGTGATAAGTGTTTTCTGCGCCTGTATGATTTCTGTTACTATAATTATTACCCACTCCCTCTTTGACGGGAGCAATTTTCTCCGATTCATTTTTTTTCTGAATGACACGCCAATTTGCAAAATGTCACAAAGCACTCGATAAGAACAACAGGCCGACGCGAGGGAAGGAGAGGATCACCGCTGTGGGACAGACACCAGGCGATTATCGACTGCGTTCTGAGCGGCGTGAACTGTGCGACTGAGAGAGACTGTGAGCCCGGAACCTGGACCCCGGACAGGACTGGACAGGACTGGACAGGACTGGATAGGACTGGACAGGACTGGACAGGACTGGACAGGACTGGACAGGACTGGACAGGATAGGACGAGACTGGACAGGACTGGACTGGACAGGACGACTGGACAGGACTGGACTGGACGACTGGACTGGATGAGACTGGACAGGACTGGACCTTGGACAGGACAGGACTGGACCTTGGACAGGACCGGACAGGACTGGATATGACAGAACAGGACTGGACGAGACTGGACAGGACTGGACAGGACAGGACTGGACAGGACTGGACAGGACTGGACAGGACAGGACTGGACGGGACTGGACAGGACTGGATGGGACCGGACAGGACTGGACAGGACTGGACCTTGGACAGGACAGGACTGGACCTTGGACAGGACTGGACAGGACTGGGCAGGACTGGATAGGACAGAACAGGACTGGACGAGACTGGACAGGACAGGACTGGACAGGACAGGACTCGACCGGACTGGAAAGCACTGGAAAGGACTGGATAGGACAGAACAGGACTGGACAGGACTGGAAAGGATTGGACAGGACAGAACAGGACTGGACAGGACTGGAAAGGACTGGACAGGACTGGACAGGACTGTCCATCTTCCAGTTCCAGTCTTGCTCTAGTACAGACACAAACGGTCTGTCCAAAAGAAAGTCACCGCCTGGATTCAACTAAACAACTGCGTCCGCTCCCCCTGCTGGAGAACTGCCGCAGGTGACGATCTTTCAGCTGAAACACGTATTTCAAACCCGACTTCTCATTTCTGAAACAACCGTGTCACTGACTCTTTCCTGTGGTAACTTCTTTTTGGACGTGCAGTGAGTCGTAAAAGCAGCTCTTAGGGTGAAAATGAGCCCGTGCTGTGACGTCTGTATCTAAATACAGTGCGTTTTAGGAAGAGCTCTGTTAGCATGGGAAGGCAAGGCAAGGCAAGTTTATTTGTAGAGCACATTTCATACACAAGGCAATTCAAAGTGCTTCACAGCAGGAAAAATGCATTCAAATCACAAAAAAATTACAGAAACAGAAATACAATAAAATTAACTAAATTAAAAATTATCAATCCAACTGATTTTCTAAACTAATCAAATCACAAACAAAAGAGAAGAGTGCAAAGAAAAAATCCTTTCAGTCATATGCGCAGCTAAACAAAACTGTTTTTAGCTTAGATTTGAACATTGTCAGAGTAGAAGCCTGTCTCACATCTTCAGGAAGAATGTTCCAGATTTTAGCTGCATAAAACTGAAACGCAGATTCCCCATGTTTTGTCCTGACTCTGGGCACCAGCAGGAGGCCGGTCCCTGAGGTCCTCAGAGTCCGAGATGGTTCATATGGCACTAACATATCCAAGATGTACTTTGGTGCTAGGCCATGGAGAGACTTGTACACAAGCAGAGCTGCTTTAAAGTCTATTATCTGAGCCACAGGGAGCCAGTGCAGAGACCTGAGAACAGGACTAATGTGATCATACTTCCTGGTTCTGGTCAGGACCCGAGCAGCAGCGTTCTGGATGTACTGCAGCTGTTTTACAGCTCGTTTGGAGAGGCCAGTGAGCGGCCGTTACAGTAGTCTAATCTACTGGAGACAAACGCATGGATAAGTCTCTCTAAATCTGGTTTTGACACTATATTTTTGATTTTGGCAATGTTTTTTAGATAGTAAAAGGCTGCTGATGTTATTGATTTGACGTGGCAATTAAAGTTCAAGTCTGAGTCCATTATTACCCCCAGATTTCTAATTTGGTTTGTAGGTTTTAGAGCGAGACTCTGGAGGTGACCGCTAACACTTTCTCTTTGTTTCTGTGGGCCAAAAACGATTATTTCAGTCTTGTCTGAGTTCAGCTGGAGAAAGTTGTTTTGCATCCACACACTGATCTGTTGGATGCAGTGACAGAGTGAATCTACTGGTCCATAGTCACCTGCCGACAGTGAAACATAGAGTTTTCGTCTGCATCATTGTGATAGGACACATTTTCACTGCGTATCAACTGACCTAACGGCAGCATGTAGAGGTTGAACAGAAGGGGACCCAGGACTGACCCTTGGGGCACTCCACAGGTCAGGGTCATGTGGTCTGAGACACAGCTACCAATTTCAACACAAGTACTTCCTGTCTTCCAGATAGGACCTTAACCAGTTTAGGGCAGTGCCAGTGATGCCCACCCAGTCCTCTAGTCTCTGTAAGAGGATCCCATGATCGACGGTGTCAAAAGCAGCACTCAGATCTAACAGAATTAAGCATGTTAGCTGCTATTAGCTCTACCGCGATGCAAAACTCAAACTGGCCTCTGAAAGTTGTCAAAAGTGCTCATGTAAACTCACTGTACAGGGAATAACTAGGATGTGTTAAGTAAATCAGCAGTTTCCAATGTGTTTCTCATGTTTTCAAAGAGTAACTATTTATCGCTCTTTTCTTCCGCTAGCAAATAATTCTAATCTACGACGCCCACGGATCGTTGCATTGTGGACATCTTAAACGGCAATATGTATCTAAAACTGTTGAATTGATTTGCCTTTCCCCGTGCGTCGCCCTTCGTACATCTGCGGTTTGCTAGCGGCAAGCGAAAAAACGGCCGCGCAACGTTGACGAATCGCGTCCGTCGCCGACAAGAAAACAAAATGGCCGAACGACAAAAGTAATGGTGGTTTGTCCGCCGGAGAACAACGATTACTCAAACGCGCGCGACTCGCTCGGAATACAACGCCGAGAAGGGGAAGCAATTATAACACGGTTAAAAGCTTCACAAATGTCGATTGTGCATTACATTTGAATAGTTTAATACGTGAAAATCAGCCTCGGCTCGTTCTGTCCGAATATTTGGAAACTCGTGACGATGAAGTTGCACCATTTGCGTCTGTGCCATTATTACATCGCGCCGTTCCATTTCTCTAATTGTTTCAGCCATTACCGACATATCCATAAAAACACACTCAACCACCAGCCTTGCATTTAGCGCTAATGGAGCAATAAACCGCCAAAACCGGCAAGCAGAGGTCAGACAAACAACTCGCCGCGTGGGTGTACGGGGGACCGGCGGAGGTGCGGGTCAAACACTGGGATTTGTTTTCGTGTTTTCTAAATGTAATACCCCGCTTTCCCCCCGTCCCGCCGCCATCCCTCACGCGCGCCCAAAAACTAAGCGCAGGGATCCGGGGGCAGCGCGTTCAATCAGCGCCGCTGCCATTACATCGGCGTCCCGCTATGAATCATGGGATTGATGATGCGTCTTTGCGAGGGGACTCGTAATTTCTGCGGCCGCGGAGAAAGGTGGAGGAGGGATGGAGCCGGGGTAATATAGGAGACGGGGCGAAGGGCGAGCGGTAATGGGTTGACGGGTAGGCACGGCCACGCCCTAATCGACCAATCGCGAGCGACAGATGACGAGGGTTATCGAGTGGAGGCGTGCGAACCGGACTAAAACGATTATATTAATATCTTTGGGGATTTTCAGAATAATGAAAATGTGATTGTTTTTTTTGCGATTCATCATAAATGTGCTACAACACGTCGGTGAATGATTGATTCAAGTTCAACAATGAAATAAAAGTGAATGTGAAATGAACAAAAGTACAGCCAGTTTCGAAAAAGTACAAAGTAAATGTATTTCCTTTCTCAATACAGTTAAACAAGTGGAAAATATGTGTACTTCATTGTCCTTTTAACTTCCAAGTGTAAATTACATGTGGTTTTGTGTTTTTGTTATTGCAGAGGACGAGTGACATGTCAATTAGACCGAGACTCTTTGCAATTAGGGTCTGGCTATCGGTGCGTACGCCCGCAACCCAGGGCAACAGCTCAACGCCACATCCGAGCATGCGCCCGCCGGGTGAACTCAGGGCGAGGATGAACCCAGGGCGAGGGTGAACCCCAGGGCGAGGGTGAATCCCAGGGGGGGGAACCCCACCCCGAGGGTGAACCCAGGACATGGGTGAACCCAGGGCGAGGGTGAACTGAGGGCGAGGGTGAACCCGGGGCGAGGGTGAACCCAGGGCGAGGGTGAACTGAGGGCGAGGGCGAACTGAGGGCGAGGGCGAACCCAGGGCGAGGGTGAACTCAGGGCGAGGGTGAACCCAGGGCGAGGGTGAACCCAGGGCGAGGGTGAACTGAGAGCGAGGGCGAACTGAGGGCGAGGGCGAACCCAGGGCGAGGGTGAACTGAGGGCAAGGGCGAACTGAGGGCGAGGGTGAACCCAGGGCGAGGGTGAACTGAGGGCGAGGGTGAACTGAGGGCGAGGGCGAACCCAGGGTGAGGGTGAACTCAGGGCGAGGGTGAACTGAGGGCGAGGGTGTACTGAGGGCGAGGGTGAACCCAGGACAAGGGACAAGGGCGAGCTCAGGGCGAGGGTGACCCCAGGGCGAGGTTGAACCGAGGGCGAGGGTGACCCCAGGGCGAGGGTGAACCGAGGGCGAGGGTGAACCCAGGACGAGGGTGACCCCAGGGCGAGGGTGAACCCAGGACGAGGGTGACCTCAGGACAAGGGTGAACCCAGGACGAGGGTGAACACAGGGCGAGGGTGAACCCAGGGCGAGTGTAAAACTCAGGGCGTGGGTGAACCCAGGGCGAGGGTGAACTAGGGCGAGGGTGAACCCAGGGCGAGGGTGAACCAGGGCGAGGGTGAACCCAGGGCGAGGGTGAACCCAGGGCGAGTGTAAAACTCAGGGCGTGGGTGAACCCAGGGCGAGGACGGACCAGGGTGAGGGTGAACCCAGGGCGAGGGTGACCCCAGGGCGAGGGCGGACCAGGGTGAGGGTGAGCACAGGGCGAGGGTGAACTCAGGGCGAGGGTGAACCCAGGGCGAGTGTAAAACTCAGGGCGTGGGTGAACCCAGGGCGAGGGTGAACCAGGGCGAGTGTAAAACTCAGGGCGTGGGTGAACCCAGGGCGAGGACGAACCAGGGTGAGGGTGAACCCAGGGCGAGGGTGACCCCAGGGCGAGGGCGGACCAGGGTGAGGGTGAACCCAGGGCGAGGGTGAACCCAGGGCGAGGGTGACCCCAGGGCGAGGGTGACCCCAGGGCGAGCCTGACATTTAAGACTCCTCCTTCACACGGGGGGTTTATGTAAGGATCTCTGATTTACACGTTACAACGCGTCAAAAGCGGCGAGCGCGAGGCGAATATGTTCACGGAGAGACAAGCGCGCCCGAAAAACATCACACTTTTGTCTTTTCTTTAAGTTTGAAGTGATTCATTTGTAATAAAGATTGCGCTCACCTATGAGATGTCCAAAAAGCAGCGCAGAGCAATAACCAGGGCAGTGCCGGGGAGAGAGCGAGAGAGACAGTTAGTGCCGCCATATATTTCCAGAGCAATTTTAGCTGGTTTTGCTCCAGAGCGTCCGAGAGCCAAAGTGGGAGAGAGAAAAGCTTTTAATGTAGACGCTAGAATAAAAAAGAGCAGGGCACAGCTCTGCACGTGAAAGACAGAGAGTTCAAACACTATAATTACTATACTTTTCGTGTGGCTTATGGATGCATTTTATTTACTTTAGATTTTAAGACCATTTCCTCTGCCACTTGTGTTTTACATTATATTCCACGATATAACCTCTGTATAAAGCACTTTTTGCCTGCTTTATTGATGTATTGTTCAATAAACCAAATCTGGCACAGTATTTTTTGGTTATTATGTTACACACGCTTTCTTTACATTAACAAGAATCACCCCTTAAGTCTTAACCTTCCAAAATGTACTTTTTTACAATTTAATCTCCAAAATTTCCATAATGTACACTTCACCCTCTAAAATCCACTTATGACACTGGCGCTTTGTACATTTGTGGATGAGAAAAGACCGGGCTTTTCTGAACATCGGATTAAACACAATTTAGATGTTTCTGCTTCTTCAAATCAGTGTGAAGTGAATTTTTTGAACGTCCCGACGGCTTTTTGCGAGAGACTTCCCCGACGTGCGTCAGGCTTCGGAAATGCACCGTCTAAAACACTTCATCCTCCACTTCTTCTGCAGAACTCTCCCCTCGTGTTTCCGTGTCAGTGTTTGGGGGGGAGACAGCGGGTGGCGCAGGGGTCTCTCCTGATCGGCCCCTCTGACAGAGCGCAGACCGTCAGCCAAAGCCCCCCGGGCAGTGCAGACGGACATCTGCCGGAGTGTCAGTTTTCAACACCGGTTGCTTTTAGTGATTTATTCAACGTGGCTCGCTCGAAAAGAAATACTGACAGCTGATACGGGGAGGGGTTTGGACTAAAATAACTGGAAAAAATAATAAACCAAGAGGACTGGCTAAGCAGAACATCTCCTTGTAAGACGTTTTGTGCATATTTGGGGCACCAACCATTTGTGTATTGATATTAATGGACTTTTCTGACTTTGAACCATGTTATAACACTTTCCCTCAACAACAACAACATACCGAGAGTTGTATTTAGTTGCATTCATGTTTTATAACGCCTCTTTACGTGCTCCTCTTGCTCTGAGCTTCAGAAATCACCTCGTTTCAATTTCACGCGACGTCAAAGTTGGCAAAAGTAGAGATTTCCTGCGCCGTCCGTAACGCGTCATCGTCGCACTCGTTCTGATGATGATGCCCGCTCTGTCGCCACGTGCCCGCTCTGGCCGCTTCCATCGTCAAATCGTGTCCGCTACATCTGCATTCTCACATTAGAGTACTGGTGGAGCTGCTCGTACGGCTAGCTTTTGTTTATTTCACGCTTCATTCCCACTGCTGCCAGTAGAAGGCCTGTTAACACCACATCCCAGCATCGGGACCCATCTGAATACTACACTAGAATTGGAGATGCAAAGGCAAAGGTAAAAGGTGCTCAGACGCAAGTTGAAGACAAAAGAATATGAGCGATTTAGTGTTAAACATGGAGATTCAGTTCCCAGCGCAGATTTGAAACCATGACAATACCATTTTGGGCTCACTAGAGGGCAATAAACAAGCTTACCCAATGCGCAAGAGGCAGAACGCCAATCAAAGTATGTTTTTGATGAGTAAACACTTTATAAGAAAGTCTAAATCCTAAACATAACAAGGTAAATATGAGATGTCGTTCTAGCGGCTTTAACACCCTTTAACACCTTAACACCGGTCGGTCGGTCACGGCTCGTTGACCTTCTCCAAAGCGGCCGTCGCCCACATCCTAATGATGCCCGCCCTGTCGCCACGCGCCCGCTCAGCCCGCGCCACGGCCGAAGCTGCCGGAGACGTGTGGACGCGGTCCGGCCCGGAGAGCGCCGCTTCAGACCTGTGTTTACTGCCAGCGTTTTACACTTTCGGCCTCATTAGAGCGGGCGAGGGCAGCGCGCGGCGTCCGGTAAACAGCCGCCCACTGCTTTATCACACGCGCGCCCAATATGTGCCCGCACTCTAAAATAATGAGGGACATAACAACAAGTCATGGAAAAAGCTCCGGAAACATCTTTTTTTTAGGGGGTCGGAACAGTCTCCAAAAGAATCCTCCACGATTTAGAGCAAACGTTAAAGGTGCATTGTGTAGCTTTTGTTGTTTTGGTGTTGACTTGACCAACTGCTCGTCTCCATGGAGATGTTTGTACAGCACAATATCAGTCAAAGTGATTTACACGACATTATTAAAGTCATAATACAAACTCATATCGATCGTAAAAATCGCGATCAAATTCACTTTAACCGAGACGAATGCAGAGAATCACGTCGATCTCCATGGAGACGAGCAGCCGGCGCCACAAGACCAGGTCAGGTTTGTGGAGGGGCAAGCGCGCTCACAGGAAGAATGAACTTTTTTTCTTTTTTTTTCATTCAAACAAAATACTTTTACATTTACAGTATATGAATATAAACAACAAGACGAAACCCCAGAGCAGCACAAAAAAATAAAAACAAATAATATCATAATAATGGCACAATACGACAAAACATAAATACAAATGCGGCACAAGTTCCACATTTTGTCCAAAGTTGATCAAATATGTCCATTTCCTAATTAATTAAGATAAAGTATTAATTAAATTGTTGTTGTTGTTGTTGTAGTTGTTGTTGTTGTTGTTGTTGTTTGTTTGTTTATTACGATGTCGGTCCAGTCCTTGATCGTTGGTGACATTTGTGTCATCCATTTATTTGTGATGGCAAAGGTAATTCCACAACTGTTACCTAGCAACCAGACAGTAAACAAGAGTGATTTGACAAACAATAATACCATTTAACACCTTTATTTTGATGAACGATCGTTAAAACTGTCAGAAAAGTGTGTGGGTTAAAGTCCATGTGACACATTAGACTGCACTTTTGAGTAAAACAAAAGGAATATGATTGTGATGACGATTATATATTACATTTTGGCAGTTTTTCTCCAATTTGGCAATTTTATACCGTCACTTCCTGGTTTCGACACGGCCAGCAAACATGACACATAGACACCAGCTATAAACAAACAAAGTCCATTTAAATCATACAATAGTTCGATGATTTGAGATGTATTACACCTGACGACACCTTTATTGTGTCAGATTAGTGTTTAAACTGTCATAAAAGGGTTGTTTGCAGACCTCAGCACTACTTTCTGCAATCCTCAACTTCGAATTATCACATTTTTTCACAAACTGCAACTCGACTGATGAAAAACAGCGATAAATATTCACCACCACGGCGTAACTCACCGCACCTCGTCGCGATTAGAGAGAAAACACGCCACATACGTGTACTTAAGCGAGCGTAACGGAGCGCTACAACCCTCTGTCGAAGCGTCCCGGCCCCTCCCCCGACCACCGCCCCCGGGACCGTTGTTGTTGTCGTGCGAGCGGGACGGGAGCGGCGGCGGTGGCGGCGGGTGATGGATGGCGCTGGTGATTTTTCATGCGCTGGCGACGCTGCGGAGGAGCCGGCGCGAGCTGTCGGAAGCGCGCCCGGCGTCGTGAAGGATCTCGCCACTTTCGCGTCGGGAACGTTTCCAAGGCAATTCGAGCGGAACGCCGGCACATTACTCTCCCTCCCGAGTTTGTCAAAGCAAACTTTATTTCAGTTACGTGTCATTAGCGGCGACGTTCGGGGTTGTTTATGTTCGGAATTGATTGGGTTGAAAACAATGGAAGCCGGGAATATTCGCGCGCGACGTTATAATACACGACTTGCAACATCCATAAAGAATTCGCTCTTTATTTGAAACATCGTTCTGCCGGTACCGTTGAGCGTCCATATTTTGCATTATTTGGATTGTTGTGTACCGTCGCTATGGCATCTCATGATTGACAACTTAAAATAAAGTACACATTACTTTCCGGAGGTCAGACGTTCCATCATGTGGATTTGAGGTCGGCACTTGAGCTAAAAGCAGTAGAGGACGTAACCGTGGGGGGAAAAAAAACAAGAAAAAAAACAGAAAGCTAGCTCGCCACTGTGTGCGAATGTAAGCACGCGGTTAAAATGAAAGCGATTTGACGAAAGAAAGGCTCAAAACGAGTCTGTCGATGAGTTTGGGACTTCAAATTACACAACTTACAACATTCATAAAGAATTCACCCTTTATTTGAAACATTGTTCTGCCGTTGAGTGTCCATATTCTGCATTATTTGGATCGTTATTGGCTTTTACGCAGGCTCTTGAGAACCGTCTCTTTGGCATCTCATGATTGACAACTTAAAATAAAGTACGCGCGTTTTGCAAGTACACATTACTTTCCGAGGGCCAGACGTTCCCTCGTCTGGATTTGAGGTTGGCACTTGAGCTAAAAGCACTAGAGGGCGTAACCGTGGGCGGAAAAAAAATAAATAAAAATAAACTAAAGCTAGCTCGCCACTGTGTGCTAATGTACGCACGCGATTTGGCGGAAGAAATGCTCAAAACTAGTATGTTAATGACTTATAGACTTCAAATTACACGACTTACAACATCCATAAAGAATTCACCCTATATTTGAAATATCGTTCTGCCAGTACCATTGAGCGTCCATATTCTGCATTATTCGGATCGTTGTGTACCGTCGCTTTGGCATCTCACGATTGACAACTTAAAATAAAATACACGCGTTCTGCAAGTACACATTACTTTCCGAGGGCCAGACGTTCCCTCATGTGGATTTGAGGGTCGGCACTTGGGCTAAAAGCACAAGAAGACGTAACCGTGGGGGAAAAAACTAAACTAAAGCTAGCTTGCCACTGTGTGCCAATGTAAGCATGCGGTTGAAATGAAAGCAATTTGACGGAAGAAATAGTCAAAACGAGTCTGTCGATGAGTTATACACTTCAAATGCGCTTCAGAACTTCTACCTATGATGTCATAAATCTGGGGAATTTAACTGTATATATATATATATATATATATATATATATATATATATATATATATATTTTTTTTTTATTTGTTTCACTTAGATGGAGAGGACCTCGTAAACAGGATTAATGAATCGAGCATGAACGAAGCTAAAAACAACTCCAGCTATGTTTTTGATGAGGGAAGGATGCTATGACATATGCATAATTAACATAAATGTCAATTATGCATAATATGTGTCTCCTTTAAGCTGGGATAGTAGTACGTAGAGGATTACCCTATTGTGCATGTTTTGGGTTGGCGGTAATCTAAGCCGTAAACTTTATTAGTACAGCGTTTTTCACAGACATAGTCACAGGTGTTGCCAGTGCGTTGGGTGCGACGGTGCAGCTGCTCCTCTCAGAGTGGTCACTAGAGGGAGCACGGGTCACCACCTCTCCTCCGTCGTCCTCTCCATCGCTCGCTCTTTATCACTATTTCATAACCTACTTTCACACCTATCGCTCTCTCCTCCTCCTCTCACTTCATCCTCTGACCCTCTGCTTGGACCGACCATGCTTTCCTATTGGATCTGCTGTGTACGATACCATACGAAAAAGTCCTGGATATGAAACGTAACATGAATTGAATTACAAAGTATCCGACTCGACTTCAAAGTACGTGGGACATAAAACTCCTGCTCTAATAGATGGATACCTATTACATACATTATCTGTGTTTTGTTTCTCCTCCATCTCTCTAGTTTCAATTGTTTGAATTTGTTCTTTATGCAACACTTTAAAAGTCCCAGCAGTACATAACATTTTGCAGAAAAGTAAATTCAATAAAAGTATGTTCGTTCTTGTTTTTATCGCCCTCAAAAAACTTCGAAAAATACGCGTTCTTAAACCTGCGTCTTCACAAACCTGCACCGTTTCCATGGAAATGTGGTTACGTTGGGCTTTAATATTCCCGATTATATGTGGATAAACAAATGTGGACAAAAACGTCAAAATATTTAGTTCAATCTTGACTCAAATGGAGCAGCTTTTTAGCCAAAAACACACCAAACGGACAAAAACTCAATCTGCGCCGCGACATCCGTAACCTGGACGACGGCGGCAGAAAATACTCACCAAACGGACTTTAACTCCCCTCACCGCGACGCCGTTGAAGACCCCAGAAGATGAGAGCTTTTCCCTCCTCATTCGGGGTCAACGGGACAATAACGCGCCAAACCTTTGATGTGGCCTTAAAGGTGACGGAGCGAGCGCATTTAAAGGTGACACCAGGGAGTGTTCCGCTACATGGCATTACGCTCATCCATCTTAAATACACTTTCTAACCGCTCGCCACGGATCCGACCAGTAACTTGGCCTCGTGCCCGTCTCGATGGAGGTATAAACATTTAAGGTGAACATATCGTGCTTTCATTTGGCTTTTGGTCACGCTTTTGGTCACATTTTGCATTATATTTCTCATATTCTAATGTATGTGTGTTTCCAAAGAGATGTTTTGGCCAGTGGTGAAAATGAACAGTGAACACAAACTGCATCAACAATAAAGGACTGGACCGAAATCATAAAGGACGTACGGAAAATGGAAAAAATCACATATGGACTGAACTTGGAAATGGACAAATTCGACATAAACTGGACAAAATGGGACTCACATTATGGATCTAACCTTGTATTTTATTTTCATCTGGATGCATTCTTCTAAAAACAGTCATCTCAAACATTACACACTTAGTATTTTCTCTGGTACCGCCCACTCCGCACTTTTTTACTTTTTTTTTCTTTTTTCTTCTTTTTCTCTTTTTCTTCTCCCTGCCGTGGCTGTTGTTGACAATGTTACTGGACTGTATCTCTATTTACACACACGTTTTGATTGGTCTGTGTTTTTTCTTTCAATAAAAAAAGAATTTAAAGAAAAAAAAATATTTAAAAAAGAAAATGAACAGTGAAAACGTACATAAATGAAGCCTTTAGGGGGCGACGTCAATGCTTTTTAACAGAGACGTGCGCACAATCTGAGCACAGAACGAGCCCGGTGATGGTTCGTGGACCTAAAAACGGCGCAAAAGTCTGGATTTTTAAATTCATTTTTGACCTTTTCCAGGGAAACTTCAAACGGAGTGATTTGTGAACGTTGAGCAAAGACAACCTCGCAAACAGGACACAAACATGAGCGAATGAAGCTAAATACGACTTAAAAAAGCACAAAAAAGTCCATTTAAAGTCGCACTGTGGAATATAAAGGATAAAACAACCAGACCTAGAGACTCGGTAGCGCCGCCTGCATGAGGTAGTGAGGTACTGCGCCTTCACCGAGCATCGAGGGCGCCAACAAACTCACCGTAACAACCGTTATTTTTAAAGGTGGAAAATTCCTTCGGCGGAAACACAATTACGGGAGAAATGAGCAATATTTTTTGTGACTGTCAATTAGTGAGAAAACGTCCTCGATGTGTCGGGCCGTTTCCGTCGATGTTCGGCTGTTAATGAGTTCATGATGAAACAACAGGAAAATAAAGATTATTTTTCTGCTCTTTCTGTTTATTTCTTTTCACATAATAATGATGAATTAGGTGTGAAACATTTGGCAAATATTACACATTCAGCTCATTTTACTTGAATGTAAAAGTTCATTTGGACAAATAGAAATCCAGCGCGTGTGAAAGAATATGAACGATTAATAATAATAAACAGATTCATCGTTAAATGCTTCTTTAATTGAACTATTCCGAATGCCACCAACTCGTCTTAATGGAGATGTTATTGCTTTGGCTGTCTCCATGGAAACAAGTTACAGGTCAGGGTCCTCATTTATGAAGGATGATGATGTTTTAAATAAATACAGTTTTATAATGTGATATTTTGTGGTTTTCATTACTGTGTTGATTGTGACTCAGTTTGACTTTTAAAATGACTGAATCACATTTTAGAAGCTCACACTTAATGGTCTTTAGAGATATTTGCAGATTTACTGTAACATACTCTTTTTGAATATGGCCTGGGCAGAGAGACACAGATGCCCTCCCGGACAGAGAGAGACAGAGGGAAGAGTCCAGTTCCCTTTGGGTCTTTGTTCCTGATGCATGTTCTGCTCTCGAGACATAAAGATCGGCCTTAAACTGCGACTCTGAACAATCTTGTACTTTACAAGATTGTGACAAATCGCACATAAAGATTTGTTCATTTGTTTCAAGCCTGATTTATTTAACGTTTTAACAAAACAATAATGCCTTTCTTTGTGTTGTTTGTATCTAAAATGTCAACAAAATGAAGCAAGAAATTTAAACCTGGTTAAATATTTGTTCAGATTTATGTCACAAATATGAGCAATTTCCACCTTGTTTGATTATTTTTTTAGGATGAAAAACTACTTATGATACATTTATCATGGTAAATGGAAGATGTTTTCTCTTACGCTGTAGAAAAAGGTTCTGTTGTCGTCTTCTGGACATTTGTTTTTTAAATATAAGATGTTTCGACTCTCATCCTAGAGTCATTCTCAATCTGTGGATCTCCTACTCTGAGTAAGCCCCGCCCACTGGGCAGAACCTCCTGATCTGTCCTGTTTATCTATTTGTTTTAAGTCTCACCTGAAACGAATCTTCTTTGTTACCCTAATTGTAACGGGCCATACACAGTCCTACAATGGAACACTACTGGACGTATGAGGTATTACACCGACCTGTTCACCTGCAGGGTCTTTAATCAACCATAAAACCATCTTTTTTTGTTTTGGTCTGACTTTATCAGCAAAACACTTGTGTGTCATGAATAAATACAAAATGTAAAGAAAAAAAGACAAAGTCTAGACGCACCATCTGTTAATAATACGACTATGACCTAAAGTACAGCACAAATGCAGCTCCAGCCTTCAGGTTACTACACACATATAAACAACTCTCTCTCTATATGACACAAAATGGCTGACTCGGTGGTTTCGTACAAAGCCAGTGACATCGGTCATAATATTTCCCAAAGCAGAACAAACTCCTGGTGAGCGCTCGCTGCTCGACAACCTCCCCACACGCTTTATAATGCGGAGCCGCGTGGGAGGGTTCCGCTGACTCCGGCTATTAACAACTTACACATTGAAGCAGCGGGGAGCTATTACCACGGCTACCAGACCATCCCT
>NW_027316056.1:36871553-36881553 GCF_026437365.1 Eucyclogobius newberryi | reverse complement strand
TTAGAGCTTCTTTCCTCTGCACATGCTCAGTTAGAGCTTCTCTTCTCCTCTGCACATGCTCAGTTAGAGCTTCTCTTCTCTGCACATGCTCAGTTAGAGCTTCTCTTCCCCTCTGCACATGCTCAGTTAGAGCTTCTCTTCTCTGCACATGCTCAGTTAGAGCTTCTCTTCTCCTCTGCACATGCTCAGTTAGACCTTCACTTCTCTGCACATGCTCAGTTAGAGCTTCACTTCTCTGCACATGCTCAGTTAGAGCTTCTCTTCTCTTCTCTGCTCATGCTCAGTTAGAGCTTCACTTCTCTGCACATGCTCAGTTAGAGCTTCACTTCTCTGCACATGCTCAGTTAGAGCTTCTCTTCCCCTCTGCACATGCTCAGTTAGAGCTTCACTCCTCTGCACATGCTCAGTTAGAGCTTCACTTCTCTGCACATGCTCAGTTAGAGCTTCTCTTCTCTTCTCTGCACATGCTCAGTTAGAGCTTCACTTCTCTGCACATGCTCAGTTAGAGCTTCACTTCTCTGCACATGCTCAGCTAGAGCTTCTCTTCTCTTCTCTGCACATGCTCAGTTAGAGCTTCACTCCTCTGCACATGCTCAGTTAGAGCTTCACTCCTCTGCACATGCTCAGTTAGAGCTTCACTCCTCTGCACATGCTCAGTTAGAGCTTCTCTTCTCCTCTGCACATGCTCAGTTAGAGCTTCTTTCCTCTGCACATGCTCAGTTAGAGCTTCTCTTCTCCTCTGCACATGCTCAGTTAGAGCTTCTTTCCTCTGCACATGCTCAGTTAGAGCTTCTCTTCTCCTCTGCACATGCTCAGTTAGAGCTTCTCTTCTCTGCACATGCTCAGTTAGAGCTTCTCTTCCCCTCTGCACATGCTCAGTTAGAGCTTCTCTTCTCTGCACATGCTCAGTTAGAGCTTCTCTTCTCCTCTGCACATGCTCAGTTAGACCTTCACTTCTCTGCACACGCTCAGTTAGAGCTTCTCTTCTCCTCTGCACATGCTCAGTTAGAGCTTCTCTTCTCTTCTCTGCACATGCTCAGTTAGAGCTTCACTTCTCTGCACATGCTCAGTTAGAGCTTCACTTCTCTGCACATGCTCAGTTAGAGCTTCTCTTCTCTTCTCTGCTCATGCTCAGTTAGAGCTTCACTTCTCTGCACATGCTCAGTTAGAGCTTCACTTCTCTGCACATGCTCAGTTAGAGCTTCTCTTCTCTTCTCTGCACATGCTCAGTTAGAGCTTCACTCCTCTGCACATGCTCAGTTAGAGCTTCACTCCTCTGCACATGCTCAGTTAGAGCTTCACTCCTCTGCACATGCTCAGTTAGAGCTTCTCTTCTCCTCTGCACATGCTCAGTTAGAGCTTCTTTCCTCTGCACATGCTCAGTTAGAGCTTCTCTTCTCCTCTGCACATGCTCAGTTAGAGCTTCTTTCCTCTGCACATGCTCAGTTAGAGCTTCTCTTCTCCTCTGCACATGCTCAGTTAGAGCTTCTCTTCTCTGCACATGCTCAGTTAGAGCTTCTCTTCCCCTCTGCACATGCTCAGTTAGAGCTTCTCTTCTCTGCACATGCTCAGTTAGAGCTTCTCTTCTCCTCTGCACATGCTCAGTTAGACCTTCACTTCTCTGCACATGCTCAGTTAGAGCTTCACTTCTCTGCACATGCTCAGTTAGAGCTTCTCTTCTCTTCTCTGCTCATGCTCAGTTAGAGCTTCACTTCTCTGCACATGCTCAGTTAGAGCTTCACTTCTCTGCACATGCTCAGTTAGAGCTTCTCTTCCCCTCTGCACATGCTCAGTTAGAGCTTCTCTTCTCTGCACATGCTCAGTTAGAGCTTCTCTTCTCCTCTGCACATGCTCAGTTAGACCTTCACTTCTCTGCACACGCTCAGTTAGAGCTTCTCTTCTCCTCTGCACATGCTCAGTTAGAGCTTCACTCCTCTGCACATGCTCAGTTAGAGCTTCACTCCTCTGCACATGCTCAGTTAGAGCTTCACTCCTCTGCACATGCTCAGTTAGAGCTTCACTCCTCTGCACATGCTCAGTTAGAGCTTCTCTTCTCCTCTGCACATGCTGTTAGAGCTTCTTTCCTCTGCACATGCTCAGTTAGAGCTTCTCTTCTCCTCTGCACATGCTCAGTTAGAGCTTCTTTCCTCTGTACATGCTCAGTTAGAGCTTCTCTTCTCCTCTGCACATGCTCAGTTAGAGCTTCTCTTCTCTGCACATGCTCAGTTAGAGCTTCTCTTCTCCTCTGCACATGCTCAGTTAAACCTTCACTTCTCTGCACACGCTCAGTTAGAGCTTCTCTTCTCCTCTGCACATGCTCAGTTAGAGCTTCTCTCCTCTGCACACGCTCAGTTAGAGCTTCTCTTCTCCTCTGCACATGCTCAGTTAGAGCTTCTCTCCTCTGCACATGCTCAGTTAGAGCTTCTCTTCTCCTCTGCACATGCTCAGTTAGAGCTTCTCTCCTCTGCACATACTCAGTTAGAGCTTCTCTCCTCTGCACATGCTCAGTTAGAGCTTCTCTCCTCTGCACATGCTCAGTTAGAGCTTCACTCCTCTGCACATGCTCAGTTAGAGCTTCACTTCTCTGCACATGCTCAGTCACAGGTTTATTCAGATGGTTTGAGTTTGTCGGAGCAGAGACAGGAGCATGCCTCTCTGGTCGCTCCCTGTCGCAGTCCGTTTGCCGACAGGAGCTGTGATGGCCCCTGACAGACGGCAGACACCGCAGGACACATGTCTCCTTGAGCGTCCCGGTGTCCTCATGTCAAACCTCCCCCCTGGAGCAGCGTGTCCCTCCTCAGCACCCATCCTCCTCCTCCTCCTCCTTCAAACACATCAACCACGTCAACCGTCGATCACATCAACCGTCGAGTCTCCGTTCTGCAGCGAACGACCCGAGGTTAAACACGACCCGTCCTGAACGGCTCTGGACAGATTCACAGACGAGGAACGAACTCTTTGCACTTGTAGTTTATGTCTTGTTTTGTTCGTTTTTGTGCTTACCGCGTGTACAAAACTACGGCATTTAAACCCGACCGATGCTTTTCTGAAACGGCCGTGTGGAAAGACGAATCCCGTGGTCATGGAGGAGATGTCAGTGCGTTTGAACGGGTCGAATCATCGGCATCGAGCAGAGGAAATCTAAAGCAGAAGCAGAATCGAACGTACTCCTGCCAAATATCAGAGCGTGTGACTTTTTTATGTATTTTGCACATTTAAACTGCAATATTGATCCAAACTGACTCGGTAAATACGCGCGCTAACTTCCGTGTTGACAACTGTGACGATGATTTTTTCCTCTGCTCTTTCGTGCTCGGTCACTGTAAAGGTCAGCGCTGCCGCTCCGCCAGACCGCGTTGAGGGCAGTGGGTTTTCTATTCCATTTCCAAACCGGACGCGGCTGAATCACAGATGAGGAATATAAATGCATAAACTTAGTTCAGAGCAGTGGGCGTGTGTTGTGGTCAGAGTATTTCCAGAGCTTTTGATGGCAGGAGAATAAAGTCGACTCAAACATGAAGCAGGAATCGCTCCAAATACAACTTTTAGTGGTTAAACGAGAAGGGAAAAGAGCCAGAACACGCTCTTCTTCAGCACTTTCCTCAGAGCGAGCCAAACTCAAACAGAACTGTGCAATCAGATGTGACAAACACCTTCATTCAGACCTAAATCAAACTTCTCTCACCTCAGATTTACAGCGTTTTGTGCTTTGCTCGTTGATTCTGCATAAAAGTGCAATGTTTTTCAGTCCCTCGTGTTTTTTGCCTTTATTTGTTCCGATACGGACCATGTGTGTCCCTGATTGGCTAATCCACTTGTCAAACACGCCCATCTGAACTCATGGAGATGATCTGACACTTTTCTGTTAAAGTCATGTGCCCTGGTTTGTTAAAACGCTTCTACAGAACGTGCTGACGAGGCAAAACTTATACGCCACATTCAGTTAAAGCAGAGGAGGATTTGGACCTGACACGTAAACGTCACTGATCTGCACTGTTTCTGCTTCAAACGTCACTGATCTGCACTGTTTCTGCTTCAAACGTCACTGATCTGCACTGTTTCTGCTTCAAACGTCACTGATCTGCACTGTTTCTGCTTCAAACGTCACTGATCTGCACTGTTTCTGCTTCAAACGTCACTGATCTGCACTGTTTCTGCTTCAAACGTCACTGATCTGCACTGTTTCTGCTTCAAACGTCACTGATCTGCACTGTTTCTCTTTCAAACGTCACTGATCTGCACTGTTTCTGCTTCAAACGTCACTGATGTGCACTGTTTCTGCTTCAAACGTCACTGATCTTCGATGTTTCTGCTTCAAACGTCACTGATCGTTGCCGTGTTTGTTGTTATGCAGACGCCTCGTTCACACGGGGACGTCACAATGTGAACTTAAGCAAGAAAAATCATGATTTTTCACAGTGAAATGTTTAATTCACTTTCACTCATGTTGTCAAGCTGATCGCCACGACCCCAGTTTGCGACCAGCTTTAAGAAATCAAACTTTCTTTAAAAAAAAAAATATTACAAAAAAAAGTATTTAAAAGAAGAAGAAAAAAAGAAGAAAAAAAATCTCATTGAAAAAATATTTAATTTCCTGTATATGTTTTTTTATTTTTCATTCTGCGCTAATTAGCATCCGAGTCCCTCACTCAGCAGACGTGGCAAACCGGAGTTAAAAATGCTCCGTAAACATGTGGTGTGTTAACAAGCGGCCCTGGGCTTCATGGGAAAAGCTTTATGATTTATGTCCTTCTGAACAAATAAATAAAAGTGTTTTCACAAAGCAGGAGCATAAATCTGTGGACGGAGCAGAGGCCGTGGTTCATGCCAAAGATAAAGCAATATATGATCTGGAGATAACGGCGCGGCACGAGGCGGGTGATGAGGTGATGCCAGGGCCAGGGGGCAGCGATGAGCTAAAGACACAACCACGTGAGACCACCAGGGGGCAGCGATGAGCTAAAGACACAACCACGTGAGACCACCAGGGGGCAGCGAGGAGCTAAAGACACAACCACGTGAGACCACCAGGGGGCAGCGATGAGCTAAAGACACAACCACGTGAGACCACCAGGGGGCAGCGAGGAGCTAAAGACACAACCACGTGAGACCACCAGGGGGCAGCGATGAGCTAAAGACACAACCACGTGAGACCACCAGGGGGCAGCGATGAGCTAAAGACACAACCACGTGAGACCACCAGGGGGCAGCGATGAGCTAAAGACACAACCACGTGAGACCACCAGGGGGCAGCGATGAGCTAAAGACACAACCACGTGAGACCACCAGGGGGCAGCGATGAGCTAAAGACACAACCACGTGAGACCACCAGGGGGCAGCGATGAGCTAAAGACACAACCACGTGAGACCACCAGGGGGCAGCGATGAGCTAAAGACACAACCACGTGAGACCACCAGGGGGCAGCGATGAGCTAAAGACACAACCACGTGAGACCACCAGGGGGCAGCGATGAGCTAAAGACACAACCACGTGAGACCACCAGGGGGCAGCGATGAGCTAAAGACACAACCACGTGAGACCACCAGGGGGCAGCGATGAGCTAAAGACACAACCACGTGAGACCACCAGGGGGCAGCGATGAGCTAAAGACACAACCACGTGAGACCACCAGGTCACAGCTATTTCGAGTCTGCACAGTCACTTATTCGAGTCTGCGCAGTCACTTATTCGACCGTCCAGCGCAAATGTTCACGCTGTAAGTGCGAACGACAAGTCAGCGTCGTGCGAGTTTTAACAACGCGCCAAAAGGTTCGTGGAGAGACTCAAACGCTTTAAAACACGACAAACCGAGGAACGTGCGATTGAAAGTTGTTAAAAATCCCAGAACGATTCGCATTTCGTTAAATATAACTCGTGCCGTGTTTACAGTTTGGATGAGCAGCTCCTTCTTGTCTTGTTTTACGAACCGTCAAAACCAACAGCTTGAGGCATCCGCGCAAACAAAGACGACGCACGCGAAAACCGAACGCGACTCTGTGAGACACGTGAAGGCGACGCACAGCAGCGCCGGCGGCAGGGCATCCGACCGTTTTAATGAGGAACACGGCGCCACGGAAACAACAC
The DNA here is from genome assembly GCF_026437365.1 of Eucyclogobius newberryi. Classification (NCBI taxonomy): domain Eukaryota; kingdom Metazoa; phylum Chordata; class Actinopteri; order Gobiiformes; family Gobiidae; genus Eucyclogobius; species Eucyclogobius newberryi. The sequence continues at coordinate 36,875,468 of NW_027316056.1, read as the reverse complement.
ATGTACCTCCGCTTGTGCCGCTCAGAATGTGAACGACGTTTGTGCCGTTATTACGGACGAGGCTCGACCGTCACAGAGCGCGAGGCGGAATACTTCAGAAATGTGCGGGTGTAAAGCAGATTTTTGCTCTAGAATGTGACGTGACAGGAAATAAGACAATAACAGGAAGTGTTTATGCGACGATATTCAAGAATCCAGCGCTGCAAAGTGACAAAGTGCAAAAGCAGAAGTAACAAATTACCAAGTATTTGTACATCGTTATAGTCAATTTTTTAGAAATCTTACTTTACTTGGACCTGGTCAGACCTGGTTCAGTCCGCTCAGTCCGCTCAGTCTACGGGGTCAGACCTGGTTCAGTCCGCTCAGTCCGCTCAGTCTACGGGGTCAGACCTGGTTCAGTCCGCTCAGTCCGCTCAGTCTACGGGGTTAGACCTGGTTCAGTCCGCTCAGTCCGCTCAGTCTACGGGGTTAGACCTGGTTCAGTCCGCTCAGTCCGCTCAGTCTAAGGGGTTAGACCTGGTTCAGTCCGCTCAGTCCGCTCAGTCTACGGGGTCAGACCTGGTTCAGTCCGCTCAGTCCGCTCAGTCTACGGGGTTAGACCTGGTTCAGTCCGCTTAGTCCGCTCAGTCTACGGGGTTAGACCTGGTTCAGTCCGCTCAGCCCGCTCAGTCCGCTCAGTCTACGGGGTCAGACCTGGTTCAGTCCGCTCAGTCCGCTCAGTCCGCTCAGTCTACGGGGTCAGACCTGGTTCAGTCCGCTCAGTCCGCTCAGTTTACGGGGTCAGACCTGGTTCAGTCCGCTCAGTCCGCTCAGTCTACGGGGTTAGACCTGGTTCAGTCCGCTCAGCCCGCTCAGTCCGCTCAGTCTACGGGGTCAGACCTGGTTCAGTCCGCTCAGTCCGCTCAGTCCGCTCAGTCTACGGGGTTAGACCTGGTTCAGTCCGCTCAGCCCGCTCAGTCCGCTCAGTCTACGGGGTCAGACCTGGTTCAGTCCGCTCAGTCCGCTCAGTCCGCTCAGTCTACGGGGTCAGACCTGGTTCAGTCCGCTCAGTTTACGGGGTCAGACCTGGTTCAGTCCGCTCAGTCCGCTCAGTCTACGGGGTCAGACCTGGTTCAGTCCGCTCAGTCTACGGGGTCAGACCTGGTTGAGTCCGCTCAGTCCGCTCAGTTTACGGGGTCAGACCTGGTTCAGTCCGCTCAGTCTACGGGGTCAGACCTGGTTCAGTCCGCTCAGTCCGCTCAGTCTACGGGGTCAGACCTGGTTCAGTCCGCTCAGTCCGCTCAGTCTACGGGGTCAGACCTGGTTCAGTCCGCTCAGTCCGCTCAGTCTACGGGGTTAGACCTGGTTCAGTCCGCTCAGTCCGCTCAGTCTACGGGGTTAGACCTGGTTCAGTCCGCTCAGTCCGCTCAGTCTAAGGGGTTAGACCTGGTTCAGTCCGCTCAGTCCGCTCAGTCTACGGGGTCAGACCTGGTTCAGTCCGCTCAGTCTACGGGGTTAGACCTGGTTCAGTCCGCTTAGTCCGCTCAGTCTACGGGGTTAGACCTGGTTCAGTCCGCTCAGCCCGCTCAGTCCGCTCAGTCTACGGGGTCAGACCTGGTTCAGTCCGCTCAGTCCGCTCAGTCCGCTCAGTCTACGGGGTCAGACCTGGTTCAGTCCGCTCAGTCCGCTCAGTCTACGGGGTCAGACCTGGTTCAGTCCGCTCAGTCCGCTCAGTTTACGGGGTCAGACCTGGTTCAGTCCGCTCAGTCCGCTCAGTCTACGGGGTTAGACCTGGTTCAGTCCGCTCAGCCCGCTCAGTCCGCTCAGTCTACGGGGTCAGACCTGGTTCAGTCCGCTCAGTCCGCTCAGTCCGCTCAGTCTACGGGGTTAGACCTGGTTCAGTCCGCTCAGCCCGCTCAGTCCGCTCAGTCTACGGGGTCAGACCTGGTTCAGTCCGCTCAGTCCGCTCAGTCCGCTCAGTCTACGGGGTCAGACCTGGTTCAGTCCGCTCAGTCCGCTCAGTTTACGGGGTCAGACCTGGTTCAGTCCGCTCAGTCCGCTCAGTCTACGGGGTCAGACCTGGTTCAGTCCGCTCAGTCTACGGGGTCAGACCTGGTTGAGTCCGCTCAGTCCGCTCAGTTTACGGGGTCAGACCTGGTTCAGTCCGCTCAGTCCGCTCAGTCTACGGGGTCAGACCTGGTTCAGTCCGCTCAGTCCGCTCAGTCTACGGGGTCAGACCTGGTTCAGTCCGCTCAGTCCGCTCAGTCTACGGGGTTAGACCTGGTTCAGTCCGCTCAGTCCGCTCAGTCTACGGGGTTAGACCTGGTTCAGTCCGCTCAGTCCGCTCAGTCTAAGGGGTTAGACCTGGTTCAGTCCGCTCAGTCCGCTCAGTCTACGGGGTCAGACCTGGTTCAGTCCGCTCAGTCCGCTCAGTCTACGGGGTCAGACCTGGTTCAGTCCGCTCAGTCTACGGGGTCAGACCTGGTTCAGTCCGCTCAGTCCGCTCAGTTTACGGGGTCAGACCTGGTTCAGTCCGCTCAGTCCGCTCAGTCTACGGGGTCAGACCTGGTTCAGTCCGCTCAGTCTACGGGGTCAGACCTGGTTCAGTCCGCTCAGTCTACGGGGTCAGACCTGGTTCAGCCCGCTCAGTCCGCTCAGTCTACGGGGTCAGACCTGGTTCAGTCCGCTCAGTCCGCTCAGTCTACGGGGTCAGACCTGGTTCAGTCCGCTCAGTCCGCTCAGTCTACGGGGTCAGACCTGGTTCAGCCCGCTCAGTCCGCTCAGTCTACGGGGTTAGACCTGGTTCAGTCCGCTCAGTCCGCTCAGTCTACGGGGTTAGACCTGGTTCAGTCCGCTCAGTCCGCTCAGTCTACGGGGTTAGACCTGGTTCAGTCCGCTCAGTCTACGGGGTCAGACCTGGTTCAGTCCGCTCAGTCCGCTCAGTCTACGGGGTCAGACCTGGTTCAGTCCGCTCAGTCCGCTCAGTCTACGGGGTTAGACCTGGTTCAGTCCGCTCAGTCCGCTCAGTCTACGGGGTCAGACCTGGTTCAGCCCGCTCAGTCCGCTCAGTCTACGGGGTTAGACCTGGTTCAGCCCGCTCAGTCCGCTCAGTCTACAGGGTCAGACCTGGTTCAGTCCGCTCAGTCCGCTCAGTCTACGGGGTCAGACCTGGTTCAGCCCGCTCAGTCCGCTCAGTCTACGGGGTTAGACCTGGTTCAGTCCGCTCAGTCCGCTCAGTCTACGGGGTTAGACCTGGTTCAGTCCGCTCAGTCCGCTCAGTCTACGGGGTTAGACCTGGTTCAGTCCGCTCAGTCTACGGGGTCAGACCTGGTTCAGTCCGCTCAGTCCGCTCAGTCTACGGGGTCAGACCTGGTTCAGTCCGCTCAGTCCGCTCAGTCTACGGGGTTAGACCTGGTTCAGTCCGCTCAGTCCGCTCAGTCTACGGGGTCAGACCTGGTTCAGCCCGCTCAGTCCGCTCAGTCTACGGGGTTAGACCTGGTTCAGCCCGCTCAGTCCGCTCAGTCTACAGGGTCAGACCTGGTTCAGTCCGCTCAGTCCGCTCAGTCTACGGGGTCAGACCTGGTTCAGCCCGCTCAGTCCGCTCAGTCTACGGGGTTAGACCTGGTTCAGTCCGCTCAGTCCGCTCAGTCTACGGGGTCAGACCTGGTTCAGTCCGCTCAGTCTACGGGGTCAGACCTGGTTCAGTCCGCTCAGTCTACGGGGTCAGACCTGGTTCAGCCCGCTCAGTCCGCTCAGTCTACGGGGTCAGACCTGGTTCAGTCCGCTCAGTCCGCTCAGTCTACGGGGTCAGACCTGGTTCAGTCCGCTCAGTCCGCTCAGTCTACGGGGTCAGACCTGGTTCAGCCCGCTCAGTCCGCTCAGTCTACGGGGTCAGACCTGGTTCAGCCCGCTCAGTCCGCTCAGTCTACGGGGTCA